>NW_007066362.1:0-2964 GCF_000164805.1 Carlito syrichta | reverse complement strand
CTGCCGTTCTACTCGTGTGTGGAAGTCTCCGGTCCCAGCCCCCTCCAGATCCCTCCCCGGCTGCATTGTCTCCAGCCCGGGCACCCGGCATCAAGCCGCCGGTCACACAGGGAGGCTCTGGGCACCCGCCCCTCAGAGACGCTGGTTCCATTTCTGGCTGAAATCCTCTGTAGGGTCCCAGCGCCACTCTCGCTGTTTAGAGCCTGCCCTTTGGAACTTTGGAGTTCTGGAACTCCGGGTCCACCCTGGCTGAGGCACTCAGCGTGAGACCCCAAATCAGAGGACCCAGACAAGCGGAGAAAAACAGACCTGCTTAAACTGCCTTGCCATTCTCCAGGCAGAGACTTCCATTGCCCTGCCCACCTATCAACAAACTTTACCTCATGTCCTAAGGCCAGGTATTGCAGCGTGCGGGGAAGTTTTGGGTCCCTGCTCCCTCCAGCTCTCTCCCCTGGCCCGGCACCCGGCACCGCCGGTGGCACAGGGAGGCTCTGAGCACCTGCCCCTCAGAGACACCGTTTCCATTACTGGCTGAAGTCCTCTGTAGAGTCCCAGCGTCACTCTTGCCGTTTAGAGCCTGCGCTTTGGAATTTTGGAGCTCTGGAACTCCGGGTCCACCCTGGCTGAGGCACTCAGCGTGAGACCCCAAACCAGAGGACCCAGACAAGCGGAGCAAAACAGATCTGCTTAAATTGCCTTGCCATTCTCCAGGCAGAGACTTACATTGCCCTGCCCACCTATCAACAAACTTTACCTCATTTCCTAAGGCCAGGTATTGCAGTGTGCGGGGAAGTTTTGGGTCCCTGCTCCCTCCAGCTCTCTCCCCGGCACCCGGCACTGCAGGTCGCACAGGGAGGCTCTGAGCGCCCGCCCCTCAGAGACACCGGTTCCATTACTGGCTGAATACTCTGTAGGGTCCCAGTGCCACTCTCGTCATTTACAGCCTGCCTTTTGGAACTTTGGAGCTCTGGAACTCCGGGTCCACCCTGGCTGAGGCACTCAGCGTGAGACCCCAAGCCAGAGGACCCAGACAAGCGGAGAAAAACAGATCTGCTTAAACTGCCTTGCCATTCTCCAGGCAGAGACTTCCATTGCCCCGCCCACCTAGCAACAAACTTTACCTCAGCTCCTAAGGCAACAGTGTGAAACAGGAGACAAAGCCCCACCACTATGCTGTAATGAAAAACAAAAGGGAGAGGCTGGAATCGGAGATCACAGAAGTGACTCTAGTCTGATCGCTTATTTTGACCTATGATTTTATCATTGAAACTGTTGGTCTAGATTACGTTTGGTGTTTACCTTCTGACTTATACTGTTTCTTGATTTTTTTGGCCTGTCTCTGTTTAGCTATCAGTATTCTTTAGGGAATCTTTCTTACCTGTCTTTTTCCACTTCTTCCCAGCCCTGTGTCTCTCTCTCACCTGATAGTTGGTATGTATATCTGTTTTCCCTCTTGCACTTCTCCCTTTCGCTTATTTTGACTTATGATTTTATCATTGTAACTGTTAGTTTAGATCACGTCTGTTGTTGACGTTCTGACCTACACTGTCTCTCGATTTTATTGACCTGTGTCTGTGTAGCTATCAGTACTCCTTAGGCAATCTTTCTTACGTGTCTTTCTTCACTTCTTCCCGATCCTGTGACTGTTTTTCACCTGATAGCTGGTATGTATATCTGTTATCCCTCTCGCACTTCTCTCTTTCGCTCATTTTGACTTATGATTTTATCATTGTAACTGTTGGTTTAGATCACGTTTGTTGTTTACCTTCTGACTTACACTGTTTCTCGATTTTATTGCCCTGTCTCTGTGTTGCTTCAGTACTCTTTAGTACTATGTAGCTATCAGTACTCTTTCTTACGTGTCTTTCTTCACCTCTTCCCAGCCCTGTGTCTCGTTCTCACCTGATAGATGGTATGTATATCTGTTTTCCCTCTCGCGCTTCTCTCTTTCTAACTCCCTATTGACCCCCCCTTCCTCCATTATTTTCCTCTTCTATATGCCCCCTTTTTTAAATCTAGGGACCAAGACTGCAAACTGCTGAATAGACAGACTGTAAAGCAGAGGGAAAAGTGAACAAAACCAGAAGACCCTCATAAGGAAGAACAGGTCATTGCAGAAGAGAAATAAAAGCAACCCCACCTTCCCTCAAAAACAGAATTGAAGAGGGGGAGGGGAAAGGGGGAAAGGGAGAAAAATCTACAGAAATGAAGAAAACCAAAAAAAGAGTATGGGTCTCTCCCAGACGCCTGTGAGAGCAGACACTGAGAAAATTGACTTTGGAATACAAACAATGAAAAGTCCCCAGAATGAAGGGTCTCAAAATGCAAATGTAGATATAATAACAATAATGGAGAGATTAAAAAGAATTGAGGAGACACAAGAAGAAACTAGGAAGGAGCTGATATCTGAGATAACAGTATAAAGAATACTGTGAATGAAATAAATAACAAATTGATAAGCATGGAAAGCAGAATTACCCAAGCAGAAGAAAGAATCTCAGAGCTTGAGGACCAAAATATAGAAATAACCCAAACTCTTAAAAACACAGAAAATAAACTCAAAAAGACAGAACAAAACCTTCAAGAGGTGAGTGACTACCTCAAGAGGCCTAACCTAAGAATTATCGGACTCCCTGAGGCAGAGAGAGAAACAGAGACCACCTTGGAACAAACTTTCCACGAGATCATTCAAGAAAATTTCCCTTATCTAATCAGTGATACAAAAATTCAAACACAAGAGATTCAGAGAACCCCCACAAGACAACAAATGAGGAGACCAACTCCTAGACACATAATAATTCGCCTAAATAAAGTAGGCACAAAAGAAAAAATCCTAAAGGCAGCAAGAGAAAAAGGCCAGATCACCCACCATGGAAGACCAATCAGAATAGCAGCAGATTTATCTGCAGAAACCCTGCAGGCTAGGAGAGCTTGGAGCCCTATCTTCAAAGTCCTAAAGGATAT
>NW_007066361.1:0-771 GCF_000164805.1 Carlito syrichta | reverse complement strand
TTTTCTTTCCTAGATTCCCCACAAAAGGAAGAAAGAAAAAGTTTTTGGGATCAAGTCTGAAAGAACAGCATGGTTGTCTTTGCCTCTCCCTATTTAGAAAACACCTCCAAAAACAAATACATATGTACACGTGTGTTACGTGCATATATATGTATAGTCACATGCCCTCAAGATAAAGAATACTGTAGTATATACATTTGATATTAGCAAAGAGATCAATACTTTTGAGATACAGTCTAACTTCATACATGATCTTTAAAAAATATTTCTTGCCGAACTCGGTGGCTCAGCCTGTGATCCCCGTGCTTTGGAAGGCCGAGGTGAGTGGATTGCCATAGCGCGCGGGTTCGAGGCCCACCTGAGAAACTTGGCAAGACCTCATCTCTACAGTAAATCAAAAAAGGAGCCGGGCGTGGTAGCGTGTGCCTGTAGTTCCAGCTACTTGGAAGACTGATGTGGAAGGATCGCCGGAGACCCGCAGGTCGAGGCTGCAGTGGTTGGAAGCAGTCACTGCCCTCCAGTCTGGACGACACAGTGAGACTCCAACTTAAAAATAAATAAATATAATAAAAAATATTTTTTCAACATAATCAATGAACTATTTACCTAAACTTTCACAGAGCAAAATACCTAGAAGAAGTTTAGAAAACACTAAGTATACCATGTAACAAAATAAATTAATCAAAAAACTCGTTTATTTTCTTTTTTGTATTTTGCTATTTATCATTCTCTCATTCTCTCACTCATTCACAGAAAGAGAAATTTAGCGAT
>NW_007066360.1:0-3968 GCF_000164805.1 Carlito syrichta | reverse complement strand
GGCTCAACTTAAAAGTCCAGGATGATCTCACTTGTAACATAATTACACCTGCAAAATCTCTTTTACCAAATAAGGTCACGCTCACAGCTTCCAGGGTTAAGGCATATTCTTTGGGGCCACCCTTCAACCCACCGGCTTGGTGAGTCCTGCGTGTGTCTAAGCTCCCCTGTGCTCTCGTCTGGATGCTGGCTCACTGTTCTCTTCCTCTCTGAGTTCTCGCACACCTTCTCAGGCAAGAGCAAGTCCCATCAGCAACCTGGTCCACGGCAACGTCTTGCTCTGCCTCACTGACTCCTGAATGCTGGAATGTAGGATCATCCTCCCTGCCGCGCAAGGATAGGGAAGCGTGGACCCCGTCACCCGACAAGACAGTGGGAAGAGCTCGGGGGAGCTGAGCGTTCAGTCAAGAGGCTGTTGGCTGACTCATTTTGCTCACACATCTCTGGATTATCCCTGTCATCCAAGAGATGGCCTTGTCGCTCCCATGCCTCACCCCCTTCTCTGCTGCCTGACACCATATGCCCCTCTGGGGAAAGGGTGCCAGTTACTCCCTCGATTCCACTCTCAAGGACCCAAGAAAGGAAGAAACAAAAGGAAGGAAGGAAAGAGGGGATCGGCCTGGGGCAAATGCAGGGCAGTCCCCGGACACACAACCCCAGACACTCTCCACACCCTGCTTGTGGCCATCTCCCTCCTTGATTTCTGTCACCGGCTGCTGTCCCCAGTGTTTATACAACTAAAAGAAATGAAAGAAAAAGGAAAGGTGGAAACTGAAAGAACACTTGGGCCACCTTGGACCACCTGCCCAGATGGCGGTGGCACTGTGGAAGAGGAGGGGTTGCTCTAGGGGGGCTGTGGGAGGGAGGGGCCTGCATGGGACCTGTGGGATGGAAGGGGCTACTCTGGGGGTCATTCTTGGGGAGGAGCCCCTGGGGTTCTCTGAATCTCTCCTTGGCTGCATTGTCAATGGCATATGTGAGTCTTTCATGAGAGGGATTAAAGCCCCTGATGAAGGGATTAAGCCAAATGCTCTTCTGTGTGTTGCTGGTAAGTGGTAAGTCTTGTAGAAGTGTCTGGGCTGGCTGTCATCTGGGGTGCAGGCTCCTCTGGCTAGGGGCAGAGATGAGGATACAGACACTCCACCCCGGAGACCCTCTGGGCACCACGGGTCTCCCTCCCTCCATTGGCCTCACGCAGAGCAGCCTCCCTCTGGGTATTTTCAGGCTGAGGCATCCCAGGAGGCAGCCTTCCTGGACCACGCATGCCTGCTCACAGTCCCGAGGCCCATGGGGAGACCAGGTTTCTCCTGAGGACCCTGGCAGGGTGGGTTAGGGAACCAGCTTCGTGTAGTTTCTGTGAACAGTGACGATCTGCCCTCTGGCCTTGTAACCTTGGGCTTCTGCTTGGCACATCTGAGAGCTGGGATGCTCTTGTTCACCTTCACCACCCATGGGAGACTGCAAGGGGATGGTCAATAGGGCAGCTCTTAGCACAGTCCCCTGCATGGAGGAGGTGCCCATGAATATCCATGCCACTCTGCACTTGGCTGTTCTGGGTGGGGAGAGAGGTCCGGGTTGAGCCTTCCTGATAACGGCCATGCTAGCCTGTGATAGGACCTTTGCAGAGGCTTCCTGAGCTGTTCCTGGCTCCCACCCCTGGATGTGGAGGTCTATGGAAGATGCCAACTGACTGTCAAGTTCATCATCAGGACTAGTGGGGAATTCATTCCCCATTTGTGTGTGGTTCCTTGCTTTTCTCTTCCTCTCTTGCCTGGTTTTTCTGGGTCATCCCTCACTGTGATCCTCACCTGTAGGCTGTAAGGTGTGGACTGTTCTCCTCCCCCACACACAGAAATGGAGCAGTCTCACCCCCTGGCCTGGGTTGGAGGCTATCCACAGCCTCTGGGTTGTTCTCTGAGCCTTGGATTCTGTTACCAAATTGCTCAGCAAAGAGAGAAAGAGAGCATGGCACAGTGCCACCACTGCCCCGTCACAAGGAGGCAACACACGAGACTGGCTCAAGGAGGCTCACAGATCGCTGGCCACCCCAGGCCTCTTGGGCAGATGTGGCTTAGCTGGGATTGGAGCTCACTGCAGTTGCTCAGAGCAACTCAGGACTCAGAGATTCCATGGCGGTGCTGAGGGGCCTTCTGGAAGGAATTAAAGCAGAAACCCTAGGCACGTCCAGGCATAAGGTGGGCAGGGGAGGGGCTCCCTCAGTGCTCTAGGTCTGGGACTTTCAGTGGGCTTCCCAAGCCCCTCCTTTCTTTACCCAGAGCTCGTGACACTACAGGTGTGGACAGTGACATCACATTCTGCTTCCTGCACCAGATGAGGCACAGAGGTCAGGTTCTCCAGGGCCACTTTCTGCCCTTCAGGAGAGGATGCTGGTCCTGCTTGGAAACAGCCTTATCTTGTGCCACTTCTGGCAGTAATCAGTAATTTCCACCAGGAAGTTAGAGGAACAGAAACCTTTCCTACTGAAGTCCCAGCAGGATGACTTGTGCCTGTAATTCCAGCATTTTGGGCAGCCGAAGACGACAGTTTGCTTGAGCTCAGGAGTTCAATCCCTGCCTGGGCAACATAGTGAGACCTCACCTCTATACATACATACATACATACATACATACATGAGTGAATGCATGAATGAAATGATCCAGTTGTGATTACGTGAGCCTGTAGTCCCAGCTACTTGGGAAGCTGAGGTGGAAGGATCATCTGAGTCCAGGAGGTCCAGGCTGCTGTGAGCTGTGATAGTCATGATCATGCCAATGCCCTCCAGCCTGGGCAACAGAGTGAAACCCTAACTCAAAATAATAACAGCGATAATAATAACAAAGTTTTCCTACCAAGGAGACCCAGCTCAAGAATGACTGCGTTGGTGTCAGGCAACTCTGGGGGAAGATATTACAAGTTTGCACTCTGCCCATAGGGCTCCTGTGCCAGCCTCTTGACCTGGGTTGGCACCGGGAAGATCTGACAGAGCACAATGGTCCAGGCCTTGGAGTGGGAAGGAGGGGAGGGACCTAATGCCTTTTGTTTTTCTGCTGAATGAATTCTAATTTCTACAACAATTCACAACACATTTTTGGGACATTCGAACAATAGCGACTAATTATGAAAACCATGAATTGCTATTCTGGGAATGAAATGTGAAAAGTGCTGCAACTTTTGCAGTTGAAGTCATTATGTTTTTATGACTTTGTTTAACATTGGGCTATCAAAACCAGTAAATAACTGTTAAAAGCAGAGTCATTTGTTCAAAACTATAATATGGGCTTAATTTTTGGAATGGCTGAACTTTCCACTAGATTTTTCCCTGCTCTGTATACATGGAAAATTGTGTTTTTTACAAGTCAGCCTGTTCACAATGCTCTGCCTGCCTGATGGGTGGGAGACGGTCCATTCTTCCGAGTCTGGATGGCTCAATCAACCTTGCTGTTTTCTTCACTGTTTTCTAGGGAGCAACCGTGGCTTTATTCTGGGCTCAGCCTTCTTCCAGTGGTGGTGACACCCAAATGGAAATCTCTGTGGCCAATTCAGAAATCCACAACCCACCAAAACCTGCAGTGGTTTACTTTCTTGGGGTCCGAGCTGCCCATGGTGAACTTGACCCCCAACACTCACAGGCACTTGGAGGTGGATATAGTCATACCTCACAGAAGAGGGTGCTTGAACAACAATGCCCACCCTTGCCCCAACAGTGGTGCATTCACACAGGACATGGAGGAGATCACAGCTTGCATGTGAGACAGTGGGGCACAGCGGGGTCTTGGCTCACCAGTTCTTTTGGTCCTTCATGTCTCAGAAGAGCCTCGATGGCAATAATGACCTACAGGACAGCTCTCACCTAGCATCTGGGTACTCAGCAGAGGGGTTGCAGGGAAGGTGTCTGGGATCATGGGTGCAAACGTCGAGGGGCCCTGTGATACTGTCAGAGGCCAACTCAGTCAAGCTCTGGGTGTTCTG
>NW_007066359.1:0-708 GCF_000164805.1 Carlito syrichta | reverse complement strand
TGTAGAGGATAGAAGGTGGCTTTCTGGGGCACATGACCAAAGGCATGGGACAGACATTTCCCTTTGGACATCTTTGAAACCTCCATGAAAAACAGGCTGGAAAAATCCTTTTTCCTCTCTTATCCCAGAGGGGTGACTACTCTGGGTGGCAGGGATCGTGGTGTAGATTATTATTATTTGGATTTGGAATCCCACTCTGTCACGCAGGCCAGAGTGCATGGGCATACTAATGGCCACCATGGACTCCACCTGCTGGGCTCAGGCAATCCTCCCACCTCGGTCTCCTAAGTGGCTGAAACCACACGCTTGCGCTACCACACTCGGCTACAATTTGGATTTATTTTTGATAGCTTAGACGAGGTCTCTCCCCATGTCCTGGGCAGGTGGACCCATTCACTCGCCTGGGTTCTGAAGGGCCGAGATGCCAGGCTGAGCCCCTGAAACCGGCCTGTGGTTGTGGTGGTTGTTGGTATTAATACTCTGAGTTGGAGTCCCACTCTTTCAGGCAGGACAGAGCCCAGGGGCCCTCGATTTGCCACCATGGCCTCCACTGGCTGCTCTCCTGCTGACCTCCCACCACGGCCTACCAAGTTACTGAAACGACAGGGGAGCACCAGAATGCTCAGTTCATATTTTTGGTTTCTTGTAGAGACAAAGTCTCACCAAGGTTCCCGGGCTGGTCTTGAACCCGGGGGCTTAGGCTATCCT
>NW_007066358.1:0-840 GCF_000164805.1 Carlito syrichta | reverse complement strand
GAGATCCGAAACCTCAATGAGACTCTGGACCAAATGGACTTAATTGATACCTATAGAACACTCCATCCAAAGACCACAGAATACACATTCTACTCATCACCACATGGAACATATTCTAAGATCGACCACATAATTGGACACAAATCAAGTATAAGCAAATTTAAAAGGACTGAAATTCTGCCATGCACCTTTTCGGACCACAGTGGAATAAAAATAAACATTGACACCAACAAAGTCCCCCCAAAACCCACAAAGACATGGACACTAAACAGCATGATGCTAAATAACTCCTGGGTCAATGATGACATCAAAATAGAGATCAAAAGATACCTGGAAACAAATGAAAATAAAGAAACATCTTACCAAAATCTCTGGGATGCCTTAACAGCTGTAATAAGAGGGGAATTTATATCCCTACAAACACACATGAGGAAAATGGAAGGAACAGAAATTGACAACCTAACAAGCCACCTAAAGAAGCTGGAAAAGCAAGACCACAAAAACCCTAATTTCAGCAGAAGAATCCAGATCACCAAAATAAAAGCCCAAATCCAGGACATAGAAGACAAAAAGATAATACAAAAAATCAATGAAACAAAAAGCTGGTTCTTCGAAAGGGTAAACAAGATTGATGGTCCCCTAGCTAGACTGACCAAGAAAAAACGAGAAAAAAACCAAATAAGCATAATCAGAAACACAAAAGATGAAGTCACATCTGACCCTGAAGAAATACAAAAGATCATTAGAGACTACTACGTACACTTGTATGGAAACAAACTTGAAAACCAGAAGGAAATGGAAGACTTTCTGACATCACACAACCTACCTAGGTGGAACAAG
>NW_007066357.1:0-894 GCF_000164805.1 Carlito syrichta | reverse complement strand
ATAATATTAATTGTTAACAATATTGGGAATCAGTGAACTTGGATTGAACCTAGAGTTAACTCAGGAAAGTTTTTTGTATAATCAGGGTATAGAGCAAAGAGTATAATATGAATGATTCATTGAACATTATGGAAAACACTTTGAACGATTTGTATTGAAATTGTGCACCTGTGACCTTAATGTAAGCATGGCAGGCATCACGGAATTTGAATTGTTTGCTTGGAAATTGCAGATCTCGTGGTGGTCTTGTGATGCATAGTTTGTAAAGCACGAAACTTGTACGCCCCCGGTGAGTGATTATCACATTGCTGGAGGGTATAGAAAATGGTATATAAGTTGGAAAATGTTTGAATAAAATCGGCTCCAGTCCTGATCAGACTGTTCCCAGAAGAACTGCCTCCGAGTGGTCTTCTCGCTGTCCAGATTCTCTGGTGCGGGTCCTAACCCACCCTTGGTCAGTGCTGGTCACCGACAATGGGGCACTATGCACAACTGTTTGCTGAGATGTTGCCATCTATAGTCCTGGCCAGTGGGGCCGTTTGGAAATGTCAGAATCCTTCTAAAGGTAAAACCTGGGAGCCTCTCCATGGCCAGGATAGGAGTGATTTAGTGCATCCCCTGCAAAGGAACCCATGGATGGGCCTGCACATCTCCTGGAGGTGCCTGTCAGGTTGCCAGGAATGGCCACTGCTCTGTAGCCCAAGGTGTCACTGACTGGGGGATGTTCTCAAGTCCCAATTAGAAGATAAACACTGCCTGAGAGAAAACTCGAGATAAAAATGACTGGTCTTCCCTTAATTAAATTTGATTGAAAGTTATTCTGCATCCAGGGGAGCCTCAGTCAATTTTCAGTATGACCAGCAAATCAAAGGGAATGCTCCCAGGCAACAGGAA
>NW_007066356.1:0-947 GCF_000164805.1 Carlito syrichta | reverse complement strand
CATATTGACTTGCATATTTTTCTATCCATCGTTAGCCTTTATTTTAAAATCAGACACCTGGCTTAACATTTTATGGAGAAAAGGTTAGAAGCCTTAACAACAAATCAGTAAGAGCATTGTAAAATATAGAATCACAGTATCATTATCACAGAAATTCTCTAAAATGTCTCTTTTTTAATTGATTGTAAAGTAATACTATCAGTTATAAAAGTAAAAATATTTTGTCATCCATGTTTGGAAAAGTTCAAGTCCATTTGCATTCATGTAATCTCAAAGAAAACATGAAAAAAAGGCCGTTACTACCCAAATGGATCAATTTTTTTCTTTCTTCACAAAATAAGGGATTTATCAAAACCACTTTTACATATCACAGACTTCTGAAAATGATATTTACAGCATGATTACTTGCTATTTCATTTGTTATTTTATATCAACTGACAAATTTTAACACATACACTTTTGCGCAATTACCAGGGGAAAAATAACCCAAACCAAATTAAAAAAACTACCATAGCTCAATATGTGTGGTGAAATTAGATACATCTGATCTACCTTTTATTCTTTTGGGTTGATCACTCCTTGTGTATCTTTTTCCATCAAATGAACTTCAGAGGAGGAAAACTACTTTTAACAAAAAGCATGTGCCTTAGAAATTTCAAATTCTAACAACCGGGCTTGGTGGCTCAGCCTGTAATCCCGCGCCTTGGGAGGCTGAGGTGAGAGGATTGCCTGATCCTGCGGGTTCAAGACCCGCCTGGGCAACTTGGTGAAACCTCATCTCTTCAATAAATCAAAAAATCAGCCAGGTGTGGCAGTGCACGCCTGTAGTTCCAGCTACTGGGAAGGGTGAGGCAGAAGGAGCACCAGAGCCCAGCAGGTCGAGGCTGCTGTGGCAGGGAGCAGCCACTGCACTCCAGTCTGGGCGACAGAGCGGGACTCCCACTCAA
>NW_007066355.1:0-629 GCF_000164805.1 Carlito syrichta | reverse complement strand
AAAGAAGAACTGACCCTGCCACCAGGCCACATAGAAATATCCCATGACCCAGCGGCCCTTGATCTGTCCTTTTCTGACCTCATCCCTCACTCAAATGTCACCAGAGCCATCTCCAGAGCTCCTACACCATTTTGTCCTTGCTGCAGCCCAGCAGTTTCATTCCCACATTTGCAGTGTGGGAAGATACACAGAGGGACTCCAGGTCACCTGACCTCACCATTTTATGTCAACTTTGCATGCGTGCTTGTGAAAAGTAGAAACAGTGTGTGGGGAAGAGAAGAGGAAGAGGATGGAGTGTTTTCTTCTCCCCAACACACTTCTCATGGGGAAGTTGGCCCATAACATGTGACCCACTCATGACCAAGGAGGACAACCTAGGCAGCATTCCCAGATCGGGAAGCTGCCCTTCTATGTCCTCTGCATTTATTTAGGTGTACTCCCATGCCCCTGCACATCAGAGCCCACCCTCAATATCCCCATGATGATAGCAGGATGCTCAGATGGAACCCCAGTGCCACCTGCTCCATTCTGAAGCTCTCTCCTCCCCCGTGGGAATCTGTGGGACCTGTGGTCCACTCTCTTAGGAATAAGTTGAGTGACTGGCAGGTGAATCATGACTTCTCATATGA
>NW_007066354.1:0-800 GCF_000164805.1 Carlito syrichta | reverse complement strand
CAGCAGGCGGCAATGAAGAATAATAGTCACAGCAAAGAGGTGACACTGCAGCACACATTGGGCACAGACTAAGCCAGGAAGGGGCCCGTGCACCCCAGGCGTAAGAAAGACCACTCCCACCAGCAATCCACAGTCTCATTGCTTTCCTGACAGGAGAAGGTGTCAAGAAAGAGCAATTCAGAATTCCCCCGGGTCACACATAATGCCTTCCCACAAGTAACTGTGAATGTCTCAGATCCCTCATTGTGGCACAGGGGAGATGAGCATTCCCGCATGGGAGAGGTTGACAAGCCGCACGCCAAAGCAGTCACCCTGTAGAGCGTTAGATACACGAAAGGGAACAAGTGGGAAGGAGGAATGACAGCACGCACACTCAGTGCCAGAACCTCACAGTGCAGCACACTTCTCACACAGCGCTTTCCAAGGGAGACGGACATTCAAAACAAGCACCACCAAGGCAGTCAGCTCTTTTCCGTCAATGCGTTTGGCAGAGCAATTGTGTATCCTCCCACACAAAAATTTGAAAGGGAGAAACATTTCAGAATGCACCCAGGGAATTCACCAAGTAATGCCTTCTTGCTCCACTGTGGGGTTCCCATCGCCCCCTGGGTGGCAGCGTAGAGCTGCACATGGGCAAAGCGTGTCCCATGAGAGAACTCTTAGTTCAAACAGAGGCGCTCTGCACAGCGGAAGTCCAAATGAGAAGAAAACCGCGAGACTCAGACTCATGTGTTGCAGCATGCACCAAGTGAGAATAACATAGTTAGCCCCTAAAGAGCGCTGCACATTTTGAAAAGCTC
>NW_007066353.1:0-730 GCF_000164805.1 Carlito syrichta | reverse complement strand
CCAGTCAGAATGGCCCATCATCAATAACTCAAAAAACAACAAGTGCTGAAGAGGGTGTGGCAAAAAGGGAACACTTCTACACTGTTAGTGGGAGTGTAAACTAGTGTAGCCTCTGTGGAAAACAGTGTGGAGATTCCCAAAAGATCTAAATTCCTGCAATCCCCCTTTTGGGAATATACCCGGAAGAACTCAAATCGCTCTATAGAAAAGATACCTGCACAAGTATGTTTATCATAGCATTTTTTACAGTAGTAAGAACATAGAACCAACCGTGTTGCCCATCAAAAGAGGACTAGATTTAAAAAATGTGGTACATATACATGATGGAATATTACACATCCATAAAGAACAAAATCATGAAGTTCACAGCAACCTGGATGTGCTTAGAGTCTATAATACTGAGTGATCTTTCACAGAAACAAAGAACTGAGTATCACATGTTCTCACTTATAAGTAGACCTTGAACAATTATCATAATACTATAAGAAAAGAAGCCGGGTTCGGTGGCTCAGCCTGTAATCCCACGCCTTTGGGAGGCTGAGGTGAGTGGATTGCCTGAGCTCGCGGGTTCGAGACCCGCCTGGGCAGCAAGACCTCGTCTCTACAATAAATAAAAAAATTAGCCAGACATGGCAGTGCATGCCTGTAATTCCGGCTACTTGGAAGGCTGAGGCGGAAGAATCACCGGAGCCCAGCAGGTCGAGGCTGCGGTGGCCGGGAGCGGCCACTG
>NW_007066352.1:0-1292 GCF_000164805.1 Carlito syrichta | reverse complement strand
TGCACATTGGCCCTGATCTGGCATCCAGCTGGGGCAGCAGGTCCTGGAGTGTTGCGTGGTGCTAGCAGAACCCTGGAGCCCCCGGTGAGCCATGTGGCCCGAGTAGGAGGATCTGGTGATGATGCGAGTCGACTGCATTGGAGTACTGTTACAGTGAGGCAATGCTGGACGCCCACTCCGAGGTGTACTGCAGTGAGAAGATGTGCATCATTCTGCATGTGTTGGCCACATGCTAGGTCTGGTCCAAGTCTGGCTGCCAGAAGCTGAGGCTGGACGAGGCGGGTGTGACGGACGAGGTGCTGGACCCACCATACAGGCCTTCATCCTGGAGGTTATTGCCAAGCATGGCTAGTTGGCCCGTGTGCTCTGCAACAAGGACCCCTTCACACTCAAGTCCTCAGTGTACCTGTCGTGCCTGTTCCCCAACTCCAAGTTCTTGTTTGTGGTACATGACAGCTGGGCCTCCGTGCACTCCATGATCATATGCAAGGTCACCATCACTGGCTTCGACCTCAGCAACTACCACGACTGCCTCAAGTAGAACAAAACCATCGAGGTTATGTATGCACAGTGCATGGAGGTGGGCAAGGACAAGTGTCTGCCCCTGTACTACAAGCAGCTGGTGTTGCACCTGCAGCACTCCCTCAAGCTCATGCTTGATTTCCTGGGCATTGCCTGGAGTGATACTGTTTTGCACTGCGAGGACCACATTGACAAGCTTGGTGGTGTCTCTCTGTCCAACACCAGTCATCAAGCCAGGTCATCAAGCCTGTGAACTTGGAAGTGCCCTCCAAGTGGACTGGCCACATCCCTAGGGATGTGGTGCAGAACGTGGCCCAGATCAACCCCATGCTGGCTTGACGCAGCTATGAGCCCTATGCAAACTCACCTAACTAAGGCAACCCTGACTCCATTGTCATCAATAACATAAACTGGGTCTTGAAATGTTACTATAAAACACCAGTCAATCTGAACGGATATTTTCAGGTGAACCAGACCAGCACCTCCTTCCACTTAGGAAACTCGTGATTTCCAGATCTCTGCAAATGGCTTTGTTGCCAAGAAGAGGAGAAACTGCATTCAAGAGGAAATTGGACCTCTAATTCAAGCATATTGCTTGCTATTAATTGCCCAAACAGGACTGCTAGTGAGGAGCCTATTTGTATATGTTTGCAAAAGTTGAATGATTGAAAACATACTGTGAAATCCTCTATCTTTGGACACTCAAGACAGAGAGCAAGAGTATGGTAGTAGTCCATCTTTTGAAATTTAGGTATTTTATATTTTTCCCC
>NW_007066351.1:0-806 GCF_000164805.1 Carlito syrichta | reverse complement strand
TGCATAGCACACACGTTTTGAAGGAAAATGTTCAGATAACAGTTTACATAAATAATCTGATTACTACTTAGATAAATAAAATGATTAGATGAGTATTTAGAAAATCAAGCATGTGATTTTTAAGTTTGCCAACCTCACAAATTCACAATACATTCTATGCTTTACATTTGTGTATTCCATGGGGGAAAGTTAGAGAAAGAGAAACCAGAGTGTCATGGTGCATTGTTTCTGGTGTCCTGATGGTTTAGTCAGTTTGTGGCTCTTGACCTTACTGAGAGGATATTTTTTCACTAAACCTCCATCTTCCCATCTGAAAAATGCAGGTGATGCCTGTTGAGGTTGTCAGGAGGTGAAATGGAATTATAGTACCATGTTTGTCAAGTGATGGGCAGTCAACAAATGTTAATGCCCTCCATCAAAGGGCTGGGCTTTGTGAAGGCATGAGGTACCCACTAAGCATAATTGGTCCCATTTGACTGTTCCTTCCTTGTCAACATTGGCCCCTCAGGAGCAGTAACCACAAAGCTGACTTTCCCTTTGAACAGGAGTCAAAGATGAGAGTGTGTCCTTTCTTTGTCATGCTTGGAACTCAGGTACAAATTCATGGCTGATCTCTGCCACCTGGAGAGTTTTAGTCTGAAATCTTAGATGAGTCTGTGGCACCAAAGGGACAAGTCACCTGTAAGATCTAATCTAGTCTGTTCTCTCCACAAAGAGAAAGCTGAAACAATGCAGCCAAAGTGCAAAGTCCAAGAACCCTCTGCGTTTCAGAACTTGGGCTTTTCTCACCTATAAACCAGTGACTG
>NW_007066350.1:0-750 GCF_000164805.1 Carlito syrichta | reverse complement strand
AGAGACCCATCTCACTAGAAAGGACATACACAGACTCAAAGTAAGAGGATGGGAAACAAATTTCAGGCGAATGGAACACAAAAGAAAGGAGGAGTCGCGATCCTAATTTCAGACAAAATCCCATTTAAGCTATCAAAAATTAAAAAAGATACAGAGGGCCACTACATAATGATAAAAGGTTCACTCCATCAACAAGAAATATCTATCCTAAACATATATGCACCCAACATAGGCGCACCAACATTCATAAAGCAACTTCTAGGAAAACTAAAGAAAGACATTGACTCTAACACCATAATAACTGGGGACTTTAATACACCACTCACAACCTTAGACAGATCATCAGGACAAAAAATCAGCAAGGAGATCCGGAACCTCAATGAGACTCTGGACCAAATGGACTTAATTGATACCTATAGAACACTCCATCCAAAGACCACAGAATACACATTCTACTCATCACCACATGGAACATATTCTAAGATCGACCACATAATTGGACACAAATCAATAATAAGCAAATTTAAAAGGACTGAAATTCTACCATGCACCTTTTCGGACCACAGTGGAATAAAAATAAACATTGACACCAACAAAGTCCCCCCAAAACCCACAAAGACATGGACACTAAACAGCATGATGCTAAATAACTCCTGGGTCAATGATGACATCAAAATAGAGATCAACAGATACCTGGAAACAAATGAAAATAAAGAAACATCTTACCAAAATCTCTGGGATGCCTAAAAG
>NW_007066349.1:0-740 GCF_000164805.1 Carlito syrichta | reverse complement strand
GGATTTAAGTGAGATTCACCTGCTCTTACATCTTAGTATCTTTTGGGGATCTCTGCACATTGTGTTAGCAACTTCAAGACAATGGCTTTACCTTTCTGGTTTTCACATGTTGGAAACCTTCAAAGCATCACATCTATCTCAGCTCACCTGGCCATTATTTGGTTTGTAAGCTAACTCTGAAAACCTTTTCCTTTGAGGCTTCTGCTCTCATTCCATTCTTGGTGGACTCTTCCCCCAGAGTGCCTCTGTAGTGAGTGGACACTTGTGTCATTAGGGCCCTGGCAGACCTTGACCTGGTGCAGGTGTGTCACTGCTGCCTTGTGTAGCAAAGCTTCCTGGCATTAATTGGATGGGCCTCCAAATCACAAGCCAAGACACAAGCTCTGCATGTATCAGATCTTCTGCAAGACATTTCATTTTTATCTCTTTATAGTTGTCTCTGCCACTCACTATTCTCGGGTGAGGCTAATGAGACGTTGTTTGTGCTGTGATTTTTCTTTCCTAGAAGTTACCTTGTGAAGCTGAGTCTCTTTCACTCCCTCAGGGAGCCTCCTATCTTCTGCCCTTGGGTTTTGAAGTCATCCTCTCTGGGCATCCAATGCAGTGTCCCAATGCTTCCATGAAGCCTTCAAGCTACTCTGTATCTTCAAGCTTTTTTAAAAAATGCTTAATTTTATTTTAAAGATGTGTGATACAATTCAGGATTAGTATACAAATAGACATTGTGCAGGGAGAGTTTG
>NW_007066348.1:0-596 GCF_000164805.1 Carlito syrichta | reverse complement strand
TACAGAGCTGTATTTAAATTACATCAGGGTGATGTTATTTATCCAAAAATTTCTGCTAGCTGATATGGCAATTCATGAATCATTATGGTAAAATATTTATAAATCAACGCGTTGTTCCCTGGTATAAAATATACACTGAAACTCTATCATCGTACTTAGTTTGGACTCTAAGGAGCCTGTGTAATGTATTTCAGAAGACTTGCACACCCCCACATCATTCCGGATTAATAACCATACAAACAAGGAATAATGTACTTCACTCCAGGGAAGCCTCAGTGATAACATCAATCTGACCTTTGCTTAACACTTACTGCTTACTTCTCACATATTCTCCACAACAAATTTCCTATCCCAGAGGCAGTTCATTGGAGAATCTCTATCACATGCTCATTCATCCATAGAAGGAGAAATTCAGTGATTACAGGATCATAGATAAGGTGAAAAATGATAACATCCCACTATGAAATGAAGCGGTGATGTAAAGGGGCCTGGCCACTCCAGTTATCATTTACTCCATTGCAATTAAAAAGGCTTTTTGTCATTTCTTCGCTGGTCAATAAGGCCAATTATCTAAAACCCTTGCCTAGAATCAGACA
>NW_007066347.1:0-773 GCF_000164805.1 Carlito syrichta | reverse complement strand
AAATAAACCAATAACAATCAAGGAAATCGACCACGTAATAGAAAACTTCCTACAAAAAAAAGCCCTGGTCCAGATGGCTTCCAGCAGAATTCTACAAGACATTTAAGGAGGAGCTGATACCAATCCTACTGAAGGTATTCCAGGCGATTGAAAAAGATGGAACTCTCCCCAAATCATTTTACGAAGCCAACATCACATTGATACCCAAGCCAGGTAAAGATCCAACAAAGAAAGAGAACTACAGACCAATATCTTTGATGAACATAGATGCTAAAATTCTCAACAAGATCCTAGCAAACCGGATTCAGCAATACATCTCAAAAATCATCCATCATGACCAAGTAGGCTTCATTTCTGGCATGCAAGGCTGGTTCAATATTCGTAAAACCATAAATGTAATTAAATACATCAACAGATGTCAAAACAAAAACCACATGATCATATCACTAGATGCAGAAAAAGCTTTTGATAAAATCCAGCACCCCTTCTTGGTAAAAAACCTTGAACATCTAGGCATACGGGGAACATACCTCAAAATAGTAAAAGGCATCTACGAGAAACCCACAGCCAGCATACTCCTAAATGGACAAAAATTGGAACCAATTCCCCTGAAAACTGGAACTAGACAAGGATGCCCACTCTCTCCCCTCCTGTTCAACATAGTATTGGAAGTCCTGGCTAAAGCAATCAGAGAAGAGGAGGCAATCAGAGGTATTCAAATAGGAAAAGAGGAAGTCAAGTTATCTCTCTATGCAGATGACATGATGGTGTTC
>NW_007066346.1:1945-2784 GCF_000164805.1 Carlito syrichta | reverse complement strand
TCTCTGTCACCCAGACTGGAGTGCAATGGCCACTCCCAGCCACTGTAGCCTTGACCTGCTGGGCTCCAGCAATCCTTCCACCTCAGCCTTCTGAGTAGCTGGAACTACAGGTGCGCACTACCACGCCTAGCTAATTTTTGATTTGTTGTAGAGATGAGGTCTCGTCAAGTTGTGCAGGCAGGTCTCGAACCCACGGGCTCAGGCAATCCACTCACCTCGGCCTCCCAAAGTGCTTAGATTACAGGCTGAGCCACCGAACCCAGCCAAAGCTCATTCTTTCAAAGAATAAGCAAGACTGATAGACCATAACCAGAATAGATTGATAGACCCCTAGCCAGAATGACCAAGAGAAAGAGAGACAATGTTCAAATAAACAAAATCAGAAATGCAAAAGATCAAGTCACAACAGACTCTGAAGAATTACAAAAGATTATCAGAGATTAATATGGAAACAAACTTGAAAATCTAAATAAAATGTAGGAATTTCTGACATTGCACAACCTACCAATGTTGAAACAAGAAGACATTGAGACACTGAATAAACCAATAACAACCCAGGAAATTGACTTTGTCATAAGACAACTACCTACAAACAAAAGCCCTGGAACAGATGGCTTTCCATTGGAACTCTTCAAAACATACAGGTAGCTGATACCAATCCTATTGGAAGTTATTTTAGGCAATTGAGTGAGATAGAACTCTCCCCAAATCATTTTATGAAGTTAACATCACACTGATACCCAAACTGGGCAAATACCTAACAAAGAAAGAGAACTACAGGCCAATGTCCCTTGGTGAACATCTATGCAAAAATTTTAAAACATTCTAGCAAATCAGAT
>NW_007066346.1:0-860 GCF_000164805.1 Carlito syrichta | reverse complement strand
TTCTAACAATATGATCCTCTACCTCAAAAATCTATGAGAATCTGTCAAAAACCTCCTTGCGCTGATAAAGGTCTTTAGCAGTCTCTGGGTACAAAATCAATGTGCAAAAGATTCTTGTATTCATATAAACCAACGACAAACAGGCAGAGAACCAAATAAAAGGCACAATCCCATTCATAGTCACTACCAAAAAAAAAAAAGAAAAGAAATACTTGAACATCTTCCTAATCAAAGAAGTGAAAGACTTTTACAATGAAAACTACAAAACACTACTCAGAGAAAACCAAGAAGACACAAACAAATGGAAAAATATTCCATGTTTATGAATAGGAATAATCAATATTGTTAAGATGATTGTTAAGATTCCATGTTTATGAATAGGAAGAATCAATATTGTTAAGAATCAATATTGTTAAGATGGCAATCTACAGATTCAATGCAATACCCACTAAATTACCAACGTCATTTTTCTAAGACCTGGAAAAGGCAATACAGAAATACATATGAAAACATACATGACCATGAATAGCCAAGACAATCATTAGCAAAAGAAACAAAGTGGGAGGTGTCACACTTCCAGACTTTAAATTTTACTATAGGTCTACAATATTCAAAACAGCCTGGTATTGGTACAAGCATAGGCATATAGTCTAATGGAACAGGTTATAGATCCTGGAAGCAAAACCTGAATTTCTCAACTAAGTCATCTTTGACAAAGTCTCCCTAACAGCCACTGGGGAGAGAAGAACCTATTTGGTAAATGGTGCTGGGAAAACTGGCAGACCACATACAGAAGACTGAACAGAACCCCTACCTATCACCATACACAAACATCAACTCTGAATGAATCAAAGACCTAA
>NW_007066345.1:0-1411 GCF_000164805.1 Carlito syrichta | reverse complement strand
TAGCACCCTAGTCCTCATTCAGTCAGCCTGTCACACACCCGCTCGCTCACCAGCACACACACAACATTTTTCCATATACTCACTCACTCACACGGGGACTCGCATAGTCTGATTGGCTCAGCCACCATCTTCCCTGTCTCTCCAAGTTTCTCTTTTTTTAACAAATTCTTTGGTAGTGGACGATCTCTGATGTCAGAACTTGATTATTTTCCTGGTGAACAGTTTTTAGGCCTGTAGAGTTACACCTGAAATAAATTTCACCACAGAAAAGCTAATTTATAATGGCATTGAATTCAACACTTAATGAAGTAATAGTTATAAAACTTCACTGACATTTGTTGGAAAAGTATACCACAGTCCATAAGCATTTTGCAGGACTCTACATATGTGTTTCAAATGCTGGAGAGGATACAAAGATGCATTCTCAAAGAATATAAAGTTCAGTCGAGGGATGAGATAAAGTGGAGGATGACTGAGCAGACACCATCTGTCTCCTGCTTCAGGAGGAGATCAGGGGACAACATTCTAAGAAGAGTGACCTGCATGAACAAAGATGTGTGTCAGGCAAGATGATAGTTTAAGAAGTGGTGAAAGATGAGTCTAGAAATATCAGAAGACTTGAGGGAGCAAGAACTGTGATACAAGTGAAACTTAAATTGTGATAGATAGGAGAGGGATTTGGAAATCATTTCAGGAAGTGAATTTTAGGATGGGCCTGGTAGAATAGGTGATAGGTAGGAGATGGAGAATTGGAGGCATACTCCTGCCCCCACCCTAAGCACAAAGAAGCACAAAACAAAATGAATATAACATATATATTTATACAGTGATAGAAGGTACACCAGTGTGTGTCTGTGAATGTTTTTGTAACTTTGGTACTAAAGAGACTGAAAACAAAATTGAATGATTTAAATTTCTTCCATCGCATTTACTTTACCAAATGAGGCAAAGTAAAAAATGAGTCGATAATACATGTTACATTTGAAGAAGACATATATAGAGCACTCCAACTGATCCTAAAAGCATCCTTTATTCTGTGCACTGTTTTCATGGCCTGGAAGATTTGTGCGTCCACATTCTCATGGAATTTGGTGAATGTCTTTGACATCCAGTCTTGTGTCTGTCATCAGGAACAGGTCATTTTCGATGGGTTCTATTGCTTGGAATCTGGAAATCCCTTTCTTTAGGTGTTAACTCATTAAGTCTTTGGGGATTGCCATTTTTTTCACTTTGTTTTTGTTTGTTTTCTGTGAAGACAGACTTCTCTTTTTATTTTTTGTTTTGTTATCTTTTATTAGATAAAGTTGCTTCTGTTGGGGTGGGAGTTTTTGTTGTTTTTATACCTGACCTTCCTCCTCTGGTCCACTTTTGGGAGAGACAATAATGCCAGGAAGACTGGTGAACTGGGGAA
>NW_007066344.1:218531-311961 GCF_000164805.1 Carlito syrichta | reverse complement strand
TCGACAATAGCAAGAACCTGGAACCAACCATGCTGTCTATCAAAAGAGGACTGGATTAAAAAAATGTGGTACATATACACGTTGGAAAACTATGCAGCCATAAAAAAAAAAATCATGAATTTTGCAGCAACCTCGATGGAACTAGAGTCTATAATACTAAGTGATCTCTCACAGAAACAAAGATCTGAGTAGCACATGTTCTTACTTATATAGTGGAGCTGGATCATCCAATGCACTACCATAAGAAAATGACTGACAGTGGTGGGAAACTATGGGGGGGAGAAGGGGGATGGGACTAATGGTAGTAAACATATGTCTGGGGATGGGGAGATACCTGTTATCAACAAAGGGGCCTGAATGAAGCATATTTGTATACCTAACCCTTAACTGTACCCCACAATATCATAATAAAAAATATTGATTTAAATTTTAAAAAAGGCTATCAGATATCTAAAAAAAACTATAGTAGTGTTGTACAGATATTATGAAAAGTAATTCATTTCAAATTAATTGAACTTTGTATCTCTGTGTGCAAAAATATTTGACATAGTCTTCAAGTTTACACATAACTCAAAAAAAAAGAAAATGCTAGTACCATAATCTTAGAGTAGTACAGACACCTGAAAGTGAAATCTGCATTTAAAAACAACTACCATGATAGCAATATGTACTATCCTAAGTAATGTGAAAAATCTGTAAGGAGAAATAGAAAAAAATTCACTCATAGATACATAATTAATTTTCTAGGTAATAAATTGCTAACATCATTTTCAACCATTCTCTTTACCCACTCTCTCACACACTTACATCCCTTTTCTATGCAAACAATTCATATTTACTGTAAATTCAGACTGCCTGGATCTTGTGAGTCAACTCTTCTTATTTTATTTTCTATAAAGTTACTCCCAAATGTGGCATGTAATATGTCATTCATGAAAATCCAATAATTTGCACAAGTATGCCCTTATATGCATACATTTCTGAGTAATTTTAATGTTTATTTTGGGTGGCTGCTTTGAGTTTCTTTTTAGATTCAAGTGGTACATGTACAGATTTCTTACATATATATATTGTGTGATGAAGTTTGGACTTCTGTTGAGCCTGTCACCAGGTGGTGAACACAGTTCCCAAATGTGTAGTTTTTCAGTCCTTACTCTTCTTTCACGGGAGTGTTCCTGTGACTGTCTTTCATATCCTTGTGCCTGTGTGTATTCAGTATATAGTTCTCACTAATAATTAGGGAGAACATGTGGTATCAGACTTCTTTTCCTGTGATGATGTGCTTAGGATGATTCTCTCTAACTGCATTTATGTGCTGCGAAGAATCTGATTTTGTTATTTGTTATGGTTGCATAATATCACATGGTGTATATGTGCCACATTTTAAAAATCTGGTCCACCATTAATGAGCACGTAGGTTGGTACTATGCTTTTGCTATTATGAATCGTGCTGTGGTAAACACACAAATCAGGTGTCTTTTTGGTAGAGTGACTTCTGCTCCTTCAGGTATATACCCATAATGAAATTACTAGCTTAAATGGTAAATCTATTTTCAGTTCTTTGAGAAATTTCAAAACTGCTTTCCACAGACGTTGAAGTAGCTTGCATTCCCACTAACACTGTAGGAGTTTCCTACCAAATTACAGTTCACTCATGGTAAAATAACTATCATATAGATTCTCCTGATCTATTATTAGTTGCCACTATTAGATGGTAGAACATATTTTGATTTGGAAATATTGAGTGTGATCTGCCTAAGTGCAGAAATGCAGTAAAGATGACTGGTTCAACATCTTTATTCAATCATTGTGCTGAAGGATCTAAAAGAAAGGATTAATAATTAAAAAGAGATGAAAAGTTTCCCTATTGGCAGATGACATGATTGTTTACACAGAAAATTTTAAATAGTATTAAAAATTAAATTATGCAGAACTATTAAGTCAATTGAGCCAGCTAAAGTTGCAGGATACAATGATAGAATTTAAAATTAATTTTGTGGTCATATGCTCCCAGTAATCATTTGGATAATAAAATGTTTAAAAGTCCATTTACAATAACATCAAAATTATTAATAAATACATTTAACAAATTTGTGAAGCAACTTTTATATCTGTGATAAATTTAATAAGACCAATGTAACTAGATAAGTATACCATTTTCATGAAATTGAGGAGTCATTGTTCACAAAATTTCATTTACATATTAACACAAACAAAATTCCAGAATGAACTTATGCAGGAATTTACATAGTGACTTTAAAGTTTATTTTTAAAAACGCAAAAAAGCAAATTTATAAAAGTACAATGTTGGAGGACTTGCATACTCCCCATTAAAGACTTTTTCTAAAGATATATTATCAAGACTATATTATTGGCAGAAATAGAGATATATAAATCAGTATTGTTCAGTAACAGAGTCCAATAATTAGTCTTTACACTTATGGTTAATTGACTTTTTAGCAAAGATTCAAAATAAAGTCAGTTTAAAATATATATGTATTTTTTCAACAACTGGTTCCAAAACAACTGGACACTCATATGAAAAAGGGAAAAAAACCTGACCCATACCTTACACTATACTGAGTAACTAACTTGAAATGGGTCATAGTCTGCATGTAAAATATACAACTATAAAATTAAGAAATTCTAGGGAAAAATCATTTAAGAACTTGAATTTTATTTAAAAGTGTTAAGTGGCAAGCAAAAAAACATGAATTATAAAAGAAAAAGAAAAATTGTGGTAACCACAAACTGAAAAAAATGTATTTGTAAATCTTACATATATCAAATGGTTCCTATTCAGCTTATGTAAGGAAATATTGCAGCTCAATTAAAATATCCAAAGAGATGTCATGAAGAATAACAATTATTGATGAGGAATTGAAGCAACATGAATTTGAATACATTACCACTGGGAATGTGAAATGTCATAACTATTTTGGTTAGCAGAAAAGTTTTTAAAATAATAAACATCCACCTACCATATGGCAATTCTGCTCTAGATATCTAACAAGTAAATAAATTAAAATATATGTTTATGTACTTATATGTAGATGTTCCTAGTAGTTTTTTTATAGTAATCAAAAGTGAAATAATCAGCATTTCAATAAGTAAATATATTCTTTTTTGCCTCTAGAATAGATAACTACTCAATGATAAGAAAGAACTATTTAAGACACTCAACAACATGTGAAAATATCAAAGCCATCATCTGAGTGAACAAATTCAGACACAAAGAAGTACATTTTATATGATCTTATCTATGGAAAATGAAAACTGATCTACATTGACTATGACAGTAAATTTTATTTGTCAAAAAACTTTCAATCCATATTATTTCAATAAAAGCTTCTCTCTTCTCCCAAAACTCTATGCACTCTGATAAAGAATGTTAAATTGATGTTAACCTTGGGCAAGTCTAATTAATTGTTAAGAGCTATGATATTTCTCTACATGAAGGAAAATGTAGAGCTGACCTCTGAGTTTACAAGATGAAATGCCTTGATCAGTTATATATGGTTGCCATAAATGTGGGAGTCAGGAATGATGGAACATGTGCTATGTATTCAGACTATTTTCTTAGAGTCACTAGGTTAACAAATGAGAAAACATCCCTGAAAGTCCTTCAAAGGAAGCAACATCCACTCATCCTGGTATTCAAGGTCTAGTTGTACTTGGGGAAGAGTTGTGTGGGAAGATGTGAAGTAATGCGACATGGTCCATCCTGATTTACTAAAACTTTCTGCCAATGTTTAATCTCTATCCATGAGGATCTGGCAAAAATTAGGACAATACAGACTCAAATATTGTCCCTCTTGGATCAGGCTGAGAATCTCAATCATCCGTATACAGTGTGTTCTGGCTGTTTGTTGTTGCTGTTTTTGTTGTTCCCATAAGTATATAGCACCCTGTTTTAGTTTTTGTTTTTTTTTACCACATATTTTCTATGTTTAATACACAAATACTTAACGAGTTACAATTGCCTCAAGTATTCAGTATACTAGCATCTGTACAAGTTTGCAGACTAGGAGCAATAAATCATACCATGTAGCCTAGGTGTTCATTAGGTTTGTGTAAAAGCCTCTGTGATGCTCACACAATGGCCAAATTGCCTAATGACTCCTGTCTTGGAATGTATACCCATCATCATCGTGATGCACCATATATGACCACAATTTGTCTCACCATTCATCTGTTGAAGGACATCTGGACTGTTTTCAGATTTTTATTATTATGAATAAAGCTATTATGAGTATTTGAATATAAGGTATTTGTGAACATAAGTTTTCAATTTTATTGAATAAATATCCAAGTGTATGATTGCTGATTTGTTTGGTAATCACATGTTTAGTTTTCTACGAAACTGCCAAACTCTTTTCCATTGTGGTAATACCATGTGACATTCACACTAGCAGCGTATGAGTGATCCAAAAATAAATAAAATTAATAAAGAGACAACTATATTTTAAAATACTATATTAACATCTTGAAGGTGTTTCACACAATGAGTACCCAGGTTTCTTTAACCTTATGTGCACCATGATAATATTGACAGTCATTCGTGCAGGATATGGTCAAAATACAAAAAGAAAAAAAAATGACTTTCAATTCTATTAAAAAAAAAAAAACTTGACTGGGCCACTGGATACCCAGATATTTGCTAAAACATTATTTGCTGTGTGTCTATGAGGCTGCTTTGAATGAAATTAATATTTGTATATGTATACTGTGTAAAACAGATTATCCTCTCTAATCTGAGTGGACCTTATCCAATCAGTTGAAGGCCTGAATAGAACAAAAAGGATATTCCTCACATAGTAAGAGGGAATTCCTCCTGCCTGAGTGCCTTGAGCTGGGGAATTGGTGATTGCTGACCTCTGAACTCAAACTGAAACATTGGTTCTTCTTGAGTCTGCTACCATTCAGACTGTAAATTACACAACCAGGTCTCCTGGTTTTCAACTTTTATGACTTGGACTCGAAATATACAGTGTTCTGGGTCTCCAGTTTGCCAACTGCAGATCTGAGGACTTCTCAGTTTCCATAATGGTGTGAGCCAAATCTGTATAATTAATTATGTTATAATTTGGAAAATGTATGTGTATATATGTATTCCATAATTGTGTGAGTGAATTTCTTATAATAAATTATTTTATACACATGTGTATACATATGTGCATATATTTTATATAATTATATGTATATATAGGGGGATCAAACAAACCAGAATTTATTTATAAAAATTGTGTATTTATTCTTACATGTGTAAATTTAGTCCTCTTCAAAATATTCTTCATTTGATGGAACATACCTATTGATATGCTTTTTTCTACTGCTCAAAATGAAAATATATATTTAAGTACTTTTATGTGAATGTTCCTACAGCTCAAAGCAGTTTTTGAACTTGTCAGTTTTGACACCTTTTAGTGCATATGCTGTTTTTTGTTTCATCTGTTCCACATAGACAAAATGTTTCCTTTTGAGGACTTTTTTTTTTTTTTCAGATGTAGGGGGGAGTGCTCAAGGCAAGATAGGGTAATTAGGAAGGTTTTGGGTCAAAAAATTCTAAAGACTTAGCTTGATGTGGGCAGGTGCACTGGTAAAGTTTCCATTACACAGCATATCTTCAACCTCAACCATAGAACAGGGGTAAAAATGGCCCACATAGCATCAATCAGATTAGCATATTGACCTAATCACAGTGATTGCATCATTCATGGCCAATCAGAATCTACCTGTGAAATATGTTAAGTGAACTTTGGGACTAATAGAAAGTTACATTCTTTTTACTATATATAACACAAAGAATGGAAAAGAAAGAGAGGGAGAAAAATAAAGATCTATTGTTTTCATTTGAACTTATAGATCTTTTTATGTCTTATGCTCAAGGACATCTTGATTATTATTATAGTCAAAATATTCTTGATTGCTTTAAGTAGTTTTGAAAAGCTTTTGGTCATCTGTAATCCAGTGTATCTTAATTCACCAAACCACATTAGGTATACCTCACATCAATCATCTTTAAAAAGGCTATATTTAGCCAGGCTTGGTGGCTCAGCCTGTAATCCCGCACCTTGGGAGGCTGAGGTGAGTGGATTGCCTGAGCCCGCGGGTTTGAGACCTGCCTGGGCAGCAAGACCTCATTTCTACAATCAATCAAAAAATCAGCCGGGCGTGGTAGCGCATGCCTGTAATTCCACCTACTTGGAAGTCTGAGGCGGAAGGATCGCTGGAGCCCAGCAGGGCGAGGCTGCGGTGGCCGGGAGTGGCCACTACACTCGAGTCTGGGTGACAGAGTGAGACTCCAACTCAAAAAATAAAAAATAAAAATAAATAAATAAATAAATAAAAAGGCTATATTTAATATAAAATAATGGCATCTTGTTTATTCCACTAATCTTTTATAATTAATTACAACAGGAGGAAAACTATCTATATTGTTTTGTAGGGTTTTGGTACACTTTTTAAAATTTTTAGTTTAAAAATAATTATATATATTTATATAGTACAGTATGATGAATTAATATATGTATACACTTTGGAATGATGAAATCAGGATAATTAGCATATCATTGCCTCATATATTTATCATTTTTTGTGATTAGAACATTTGAAATATACCCTCTTAACAATTTTGAATTATCAAATACATTACTATGCCCTATAATCACCATGATGTGCAATCAATCTTATTCTCCTTGATAATAACCATCTTTTTTTTTTTTTTTTTTTTTTTAGTTTGAGTCTCACTCTGTCTCCCAGACTGGAGTGCAGTGGCTGCTCCCTGCCACCACAGCCTCGACCTCTGGGCTCTGGTTATCCTTCTGCCTCAGCCTTCCAAGTAGCTGGAACTTCAGGCGTGCACTACCACACCCAGTTAATTTTTTGATTGATTGTAGAGATGAGGTCTCACCAAGTTGCCCAGGCGGGTCTTGTACCTGCGGGCTCAGGCAATCCACTCACCTCAACCTCCCAAGGCGCAGGATTATAGGCTGAGCCACCGAGTCCGGATGATAATAACCATCTTTAACAAGAAGGTTCCCTCCTCACTTTTGAGGATGTAAGAAAATAGGACTACTGTAACAGAAAATAGGACATAAGCCATTACCAAGCACTGGATGTTCATGATTCAGAAAAGGGCATTTCCAATGCGGACAACTGATAATTTCCTCTCTTATGTGAACCTCTTGACAGGATAGACAGTGAATCAGAAACCTTATTTAAGGTTGTTAAACATTGCTTTAACAATGCTATTGTAATACTGGTATATATACTCGTTGAATAATTCTTTATCTTTTGATATTCACATATGTAGAGATTTGAATAACACATTCTGCTTCAATACATAGTCACTATCTTATTCTACTGGAATAAATTCAACACAAAGGTATAGCACTTTTAGGGGTTACCATATTTGGAAGAAGCTTAAAGATTCTAATAATTTTTCACTCTCAAGCGAATACCTTCCAAAAATTCCAATGTCTCTAGGATACTTGAATTATATTTCTGGACTCTATACCATGCTTACCACAGCTGTGAACAGATAAGGTAACAAACAGACCAAAAATATATATGCTTCAGATAGAATTTAGTTGTCTTAATAATACCAAGACAAGTTTTAGCTTCTATATACTGGTTGAAAAATATGTCTACTAGTATGGCTACCAAAAATAAAAAAGAATTTTCTATAAAGGAATTACTATGAAAAATCATATCTGTGCATTTCACAACATGTGCTTGACATTTTCAATGGATGAGCAAAAACTCATTTATTGAACATCAGGTTTTTCAAGTGAACTGAATATGTAAGAGCAATCAAGATAATTAGGATTGTAACATCCATAAGTATACTGACACGTTGTTGATATCACACGATTTAAATTTTATTAATCAGATCATTTATTGGCTTTAAGAAGTTTTTCCTTATTGCATTATCCATCTACTAAAATTTTTAGACAACTTAATGGGTTCCTAATCATTGGTCGAAGTTTGCTGCTTCCATAATACCAGTGTAGGTCAACTATAGTCCAGTCCCTCCAGTGACAACGACTACTTACTCAAGATAAAATAGAGAAAACAACCACAGGAGAATTAAGGAAATGTTCCCAAACAATCTGTCCCCTGAACTCTCCTCTTCTCTTTACTGTCTCGACTCTGATTTTCATGCACATATTTTGCATACTCAGTCCCTACTATCCTCTCTCCTGAAGCCCCATTTACAATTTGCTAATTAAGATATCTAGGTAAATTATCAACTTAATTACAAATTAATTTTCTGTAACAACTCCAAAAGTATAATTATTTCATCTTTTTAATGCCTGTTTCTATCAATAGCAGTAACCTACCTATTTGTCAGGTTTATCTTTGTTTCTTCCTAGAATACACTTTGTTCATACTCTATTTTAATTAGTTTACATCTTCCTCATGTAACCTGGTAACTATGAATCTTATTTTTGTCTGTAAGATTTTACCTAATCTAGATATTTTATATTGAAGGAATTGTACATGTAATTTTTGTGCCTGACTTCTTTCACTTAGCATAATGGTTTTGAGGTTCATCCAAGTAAGTGGCAGTATTTAATTATTTTTTTGAATGAATAAGATTCCATTGTATATATCACAACTTGTTTATCTGTTTATCTGCTGAAGAACATTTGATCTGTTTTAAGTTTTGGCTATTATCAGAATTGCTGCTGTAAGCATTTATGTACATATTTCTGTGTGGGCATATATTTTCATTTTAAAGTTTTTCAATTTTTGATAGCCAATAATGAAAAGCATTAGCTATAATGTATTAAACAGTCCTTAAGCATCCCACTATGCCCAGATGTTGGAAAATATTTTTCAGTTTTCATGATTTGCAAGTAAGCAGAATTACTTTGACCTTTACATTTCTAAGAAAATGAAATTTTAAAAAAGTCAAACACATAAAAGACTTGTTTAATGAATGCTTTTAAAAACTGTCATAGAAGCATAAGAGGAAGTATAACTGAATTTGCCTACAAGAGATAGAAAATTATTCATGGATAAATAATTTTGCTGAGACATAAACAATAAGTATGAATTTGATAAGTAGGCAGTCAAATAAATACTTTTTCTGGTGGAATATGTAAAATATAAAGGCAATAAAAAAATCGCACACACACACACACACACACACACAATATTTCTAGAAACCATCAGTGGTTTCTCATTGTTAAAGTATAACTACGGTTCTAAATTGTGAAGGTTCTGTAATATCATGCAGTCTTAGATGCCATATGTAAAATTTTCAGGTGATGGGAAAGGTATAGATAGTCACATACAGATCTTAGATTTTATTCTGCATTTTACAGTAACTTATCTGAGCATCTAAAACCATCACTCTGGCAACAACATGCTAAGCAGAGGAAAGAATCTGGGCCTAGGTGTAATGAGAAGATAAAAAGTTCATCTAGTTGAGGAGGAGAACAGCAGCAACGGCGATATGGTGGATAAGGAATAAATAGCAAAAATAATTAAAATCTAAATCAAAATGATTTCAAAAGAAATTATGCCTTGACAATAAGAAAAATGGCACCTTATACAAGAATTTCTTGGTAGTCTTTCACATAAAAAAAATACCGAAAGATAAGTAATTTTGGAGAAAGAAGATGGGCTTACTTGGAACACAGTTAATTTTTCCTTCCTAAGTGGCGTTAGGGAGAATGCAAGCTAGGTAAATTTTGCACTAGATCTTAGGAGTAGTTTAGTATATATATAATACATATTATACATGAGAGTCATGAATATATGGATGACTGAAGAAATATCATCATCACAATAGGAAATGCTTCAAACTATATCTTTAAGCTAAATTACTGTCTCTTTAATAAAGTCAGTTTCAGACCCTATGTGAATAGTAGAACGTCTAGAAACAGATCAAATTATATAAAGCAGTATGACCTTCAAATAAATTTATAGTTCAGAATATTACAAAAAAGTAATATGGTCAATAAGAGGCTAGTTTGAAAAATATGCATTTTTAAATTTATTTTTTCAGTTATCAAATAATTTCTTAAAAATTAAAAATATATTAGAATTTTTATCCTTTTTGAAACAGAAAACCTTTTACATAGAAAATAAAATTATTTAATTTTTATTTTATTGAATTTATATTTGTATACATTTTATTTATTGATTTCTCCTTTCTGAAAATTATTTTTCTTTCCATTAGAGAATATTTGCAATATTTGCCATTCATTCTTGGTTTGTATCACCTGGTCATTGTTAGTAGCAGTTAGCTGCGATAGCATAATGACAATTTGTGCAAGAATAATTTTTTAATTAGCTCTCACGCCCACAGTAGGTACTTCAAAAATATAATTAAAGTGAGTTAATTCATGTGCTTTATTGTTCTAATCTTTTATAATGTATTTGAAGCTTTAATTCCATACTTTAATAAACTTAAAGTAACCTTAAACTAGTGTTCACCTTCATCTTCATTCATCTATTCATTCATTCATTCATTCATCCATCCATCCATTAATTTTTTTATATGTTTACTATGTGTCAGAAAATGTAAACTATGATATGGGCTAAAATGAGCGGCGTAGATCATTATAAAGATTCATAGTACTCTTTCCCAAACTACATCTCATAAGTCCCAAATCCAACAGGAGTTATTTATGTATTTATTTGTTTGTTTGTTTTAAAGATGTGGGGTACAGTGCAGAGTTAGGTACAGAAGTTGTCATCATACAGGTAAAATGTAAGTATCCTTATGTCACCCCCCACCTCCCCTGACAGTGTCCCACTACTGCCAATCTCTTTCTTATAGTATTATAATAAAGTTCAGGGCCTACTTATAAGTGAGTACATGTAGTACTCAGATCTTTGTTTTGTGATAAGTCACTGAGTATTATAGACTCTAATTCCATCCAAGTTGCTGTGAAGTTGATAATTTTGTTTTCATTATGGCTGCATAATATTCCATCTTGTAAATGTACCATGTTTTCTTTATCCAGTCCTCTTTCAATGGTCAGCATGTTTGTCTCTAGGTTTTTGCTATTGTGACTGATGCCACAATAAACATGAGTGTGCAGGTAACTTTTTCATAGAGTGATCTGGCTTCCTCTGGGTATATACCCAGAAGAGGGACTGGGTCGTATGGAAGATCAATTCTTAGATCTTTTAGAAATCGCCACACTGTTTTCCAAAGAGGTTTTACTAGTTTACATTCCCACCAACAGTGTAGACATATTCTCTTTTCTCCACATCCTCTCCAGCATCTGTTGTTTTTTGAGTTAATGTTGATGGCCACCCTAACTGGGGTTAGGTGGTATCTCAGTGTGGTTGTAATTTACATTTATTTGATGATTAGTGAGACTGAGCATTTTTTCATGTATCTGTTGTCAGCTCACTTGTATGTCAACTTTATATTCTTCTTTTAAGACAGAGGAACCCTTTTGAATCTTCATAGCATAAGAAAAATTTTACTTCTGTCCTCCTTACACACAAGTAACCACACAAGGTAATTTTCCACTCCCCTCATCTTAGATCTTTCATTGTATTTTTCTCATGCAGTACACCGAAGATAGGTATTCATTTTCAGGTCTGAAAATTTCAGCCATTATTTTATAATCATCTTTTTATCAATGACTGAAGGATCTTGACCACAAAATTAATATTATGTGCTTTTTTTTTTAATGGCGTTTAAATGTGTGGATCTCATGGTCTTGTTGTTTTTAAGTATACATAATGTGGAAATGTACCGTGATATAATTTAGTTTCGAAGAAAACATAACATCTTTTGTTGTTGGTTTAAAATATTTTGACATATGGAAGTTTCAATCCCTAGAGATTTGCAAACACATTTGATACCTATTAATTTGCATAAAATACTGAAGAAGTGTGTTAACTTTATAATTGCTTAAGATAGTGCTGTTGTAATTGTTTTGTTAATCCTTGATTGTAAAAGAGACATAAAACAATTTTATTTTGCTTGTTTTGAAAACCAAGTATTCCGGTTACTTGCCAATAGGTCAGGTGAGAAACTTAAACCTCTATTTCCAACCCACTTGCTTTCAAAACAAAACAAAACAAAACAAAAAGATGGTGATAATATTTTGGCTTATTATTAAGCTATCGATTCTCCTTAGAGATATTCAAGGTCTAGTATTTCTTATTTATTTAAAAATAAGAAATACGTGGCCCCATTATTGGAAAAGGCTAGATTTATTTTTCACAGAGGTACCTATTGGGTGGATATTGAGATCTTTGGGCATATTCTCAGATGTGTCTGATGCAGAAGTCTGAAAAAAACTGAGGATAAGAGGTTTTAATTTGGATAACAAATGATAAAGTACAATAAATTTGGCAAAACTCTGGTAGTGGAACTAACCACAGAATCATTCTGCTAAGAAATACATTGCTGGTTATGGACATTGACCTAGAAGATAGTTCAAATTACTAGTATTCAATAGTAAGATTTAGATGCTTAGTGATCCTCCTGTCTGCTGTATTGCAGCAAGGATCTAAAGTGGCTGCCTAAGAAATTTCATGACTTGATAGATTCTGGGAAGAAAAAAGTTATTGAGGCAAGGACAGAACTCATTTTTGGACTGTGGAACATCTTGGAATGTTTAGATGATTAAGGTGAGTGGGGATATTGAAAACTCCAAATAAAATACTTTTTTACTATTGGATTTATTGGAAGCTCTGTCTAGTTTTAAATCAACTTCAAGAAATATTACAAGTGCAACAATATTTGCTTATTAAATATTGACATGTATTATCTTTACTGCAATTTTTAAATTTTAGATATTTAAAAATTAAGTTCTATTAACAATAATGACAACACACACAAACATAAAATCTTATTCTAGGCATTTAAAATATATATATATATATTATATATATACATATAACAATATAGTAAATATACATTATTTATTTATTTATTTTTATTTTAAAGACTTGGGCTAAGTACATAAGTGGTCATTGTACAGGTGAAGTCTGAGTCTCTAATTGATCCTCACTTCGCCTGGTTTGGGATCAGGTATCTTATTAATGTTATGTGCTCCCAGCCCCATCACAGTTACCCACTACTGCCAATCACTTTCATGTAGTATTATTTTATATATATATTTTTTTCTTTTTTTTTTTTTTTTTTTTTTGAGTCAGAGTCTCACTCTGTTGCCCAGACTGGAGTGCAGTGGCCGCTCCCGGCCACCGCAGCCCCGACCTGCTGGGCTCTGGCGATATTTCTGCCTCGGCCTTCCAAGTAGCCAGAATTACAGGCATGCGCTACCACACCCGGCTGATTTTTTAATTTATTGTAGAGATGAGGTCTCGCTGCCCAGGCGGGTCTCAAACCCGCGGGCTCAGGCAATCCACTCACCTCAGCCTCCCAAAGGCGCGGGATTACAGACTGAGCCACCAAGCCCGGCTATAATATATTTTCTAAAAATAATCAAATCTAGGTTTAAAAACTTGGAAATTTTATCTACTCACTAAAGCAATGATTAGATTGACAAAAAACTGTCAGAGTCACCTTTCCCAAAACTGTTAAATTTTTAATGAAGAAAGAAGATGCTAAATTTTCATGTAGGGGGATCATAGCACTTTAACTTACTCATCTACTATCATTCACTACCAAGCTCAGGGGTGACCTTGGGGACTGAGGGTTTCATTCCTGGTTTGACTTGCTGGTGTCAAAGAGTATAATATATGTTCTCAAAGTATTCTGGTTATGTATTTTGACCTGTCAGCTCCATGAGAAACCAGCTTAGAGTCTTGCTATTAATTTACCTGCCTTGAGACTTCCTCAGGGCAAAGGTAGCCTCCTGGGTGCTGTTTCTTGAGAACACTTAAAGGCAAACATACTTGCACCAGCCACCTGAGACAAGGGATAACAGATGCAACATGAATCATTAAGAGATAACATCAATTCTTCTCAAATTTATCCAGAAAGTAGAAAAGAGAACTCTTCCCATTAGTAATTCTCTGAGGTCAGCATTACTATGATACCAAAAGCAGGTAAAGGCTCTACAAGTAAAGAAAACTATAGAATAATATGTGTATATCTTTTTAAATATAAATACAAAATTTCAGAAGAAAATGCTAGCAAACAAAATTCAATAACATACTAAAATAATTAAACACCAGGACTAACCAAGACTTATACCATTAATTCAAGAATGTGTCAAAGAACAAAAATCAATGTAATGCATTATATGAATAGAATAACGGAAAACAACCCAACACTATTTTTTTAATAAAAACACACAAAGAGCTAGGAATAGATGGAGATCCCTTTCATCTTAAGAAGGATGTTTATTAAAACCCACGGATATTATCATGTTAAATGTTGAAAAGTGAATGTTTTCTTCCTAAGATCAGAAGCCAGGAAAAGATACCTTATTTCATCACTTCTATTAAGCATCATGGAAGTTCTAGACACAGCAACAAGGCAAGAAATTTTTAAAACACATACAAATTGGTAAGAAAGAAGTAGAACTACATATATTCAAAGATGACATATAATTTCTAAAAATCCACAAATATATTAAAGTTAATAAATGAATTCAGCAAGTGTGAGAAATGCAAAATTAATTCACAAAAATGAACAGTATGACTATATTTTCTCAATGACTAATTTGAAAGGCAATTAACATCATAATATCTCTTACAACAGATGAGCAATAAAGATCTAAATGACAAGATAACAGTATTCCCAGAGACACATTCAGTGTAATTTCTATGAAAATTCCTGTTTTCTTTTTTTTTAGAACTGGAATGTTGGTCTTAAAATTTACATAAAATTATAAGGAATTGCAAATTGAAATAAGCAAACCAAACTTAAGAAAAAGGTAGAGAAAAGTTGAAAAATTCATACTTTTTTATTTTAAAACTTACCTTAAAACTGCATTAATCAAAAGAGTATGATACTGGCATAACATAAGCAAATTAATGAAATATAATTGAGAGTCTAGGATTAAGTTTATAGATCTGTTGGTTTTTTGATAATAGTACCAATATCATTTCTTGGTAGGAAAAATAACCTCTAACAAATAACACTGGAACAACTGGATATCTACATGCAAAAGAATAAAGTTGAGTTTTTACTACACACAATATGCAAAACAATTTAAAATTAATCAAGGATTTAAATATAATAACTAAAAGTATAAGATTGATAGAAAAAACATAGAATTAAATTTTCAAGGTCTTATATTTGACAATTTTTTTTAGATATGATGCCCAAAGCACAGATAACCCAGTATATAAATTGGACTTAAACAAAATTTAAAATGTTCATTAAAAGATCCTATAAACATGGTTCTGACAACTCACAGATGAGAACAAATATTTTAAGTCATGTATCTGATAAAAGTCTTGCATCTAAAATCTTTGTAAGATTCATGCAACTTAACAACAAAGTAGTAAGTTACACAATTAAAACTTGACAAAGAACTCCTTTCTCCAAAGAAGATAAACCAATGGATAATGGACACATGAATATATCTCCACACAATTAGTCACTTGTGAAATGTAAAGCAAATTACAACCACTGGTGTGACTAGGGTCAAAAAGTGGAAGTTAACTGTTGGAGAGGTTGTAGAATAGGAACCATCATATCTTATTGGTGGAAATGTAAAATGGTGTAACTTCTATCAAAACCATTTTCTCAATATGTTAAACTTAGGATTGCTATATAACTCAGCGATTTTATTTCTAGGTATACACCTATGAGATTTAAAGACAGATGTTGGTATTCAAACACAAATATGCACATTTGCTCATAGCAGAACTGAGCACAATAGAACAAACATGTAGTCAACTCAAATGCTTTTCAAGTGAGGAACTGATAAATAAAAAGTGGTTAATCCACACAACAGAATATTATTTAGCCATAAAAAGAATAAAGTACTGATGCATGCTGGAACCTGAATGAACCTTGAAACCATTATGCTATGTGAAGGAAGCCAGACACAAAAAGACACATATTGTGTGATGATTTTATATGATATATCTACCATAGGAAAATCCATATAAACAGAAAGCAAGTTAGTGGTTGGCAGGTACAACAAGGAATTGAGGAATGAGAATAACTGATTAATGTGTACAAGGTTTCTTTGGTGTAATGTAGATGTTTTGGAATGAGAAAGTGGTGGTGATTGCACAGCACTGTGAAAATACTAAATATTAAATGTCACAGAATTGTTAAATGATTAAAAGTTTAACATTATATGTATTGTATGATAATAAAAGACATATATATCAAAATATTCCTCACCAAAATGCATTTTTAAGTTATGGATTTTATATCCCTAAAAATGCAGAACACTTAGTAAATAATGTAATTTATGCAGAAAATATATTAAAATATTTTAAGTAATAAACGAAAAAGATAATTAAATTTTGTGGTATATTATCTGACAGAACACTGTCAAAGCATTTTCAGTAGAAGAGACACAGAAAATACTTTATGAGTTTTTCACTGAATCAGAAATGTTCCGATGACTTGAACATGTAAACAAGTGGGTGAGCACTTAGTCAATTCACAAAGAATGACATAAAACCAGGTTGTTGTTTGAATCAATGAAAATTATTGCGTGCCAAAACTCCGAAACATAGCATATTCAAAACTTGAGTACATTACTGTCTTCCACATCATTTCTGTTGTGTATTCCTAGATCTACTTAGTGCTACAATCCAAATGTATTCAAGTAGAAATTCAGCATTGCCTTCTATGTGTACTTTTATCTGATTTAGAGACAGTCATGCCAATTTCCTGTCTTGATTTTGGTTTTAAGAGCTGTGAACTTGAGTTAACATGGGTAGTTCCATGGGATGCATATAATTACATAAAGAACTATTTTAATTAGGGAATATTTTCTTATGCACAATAAAATATGTAATTTACACATGCTTTTTTGTAATACCTATCAGTAAATTGCAGATTGATTTATCAGTGCTTAGGTAGATTGGAGCAACTTTGCAAATGTACTGTTAACAGGACTTCTCTAATAAATATCATTAGTATGTTTGCCTTAAAGTCTGTCTCATCACCATGATTACAATGGTATTTGGTAATATAATATCCTCATTATTTTTTAGTTATCCCTGGTAAAGGAAGAAAATTGATTACAGGCATACTGTTAAACCAGTCATTCCTATAACCATTTAAGTTTTTATCTTTTGCACTATATGTTTATCTAATTTGTGAAGATTGCCTCTATTATCTAATACAACAGCATCCTCTTCCCTTGTACTCACATTTAATATGTACATATATTTTAGACTTTCTAAATCTAAATTATAAGTCCCCATGACCTGAGCTATCTATTATTTTTCTTAGTATATGGCCCTAGGTTAGCCTGGCACGCTGTAATCAAGTTAGAAATGCTTGTAAAATTTCAGGGGATAAAACAGAACTTCATGAGACATATTGCCTAATCAGGATTTATTATAATTCTATAAAAATTAAAACAATGCTGTAAATTTAGTATACTCTGATGATATCACCCGAGTATAGCAAATTAAAAGTAGTTTCCATAAGCTTTTCTTTATTTCAGTATAAAGACAATTTATTACCAGAAATCCAAACTTATTTTAATAGAAAATTTTATAAAGATAATTATAGATTCACATATATTTGCAAGAAAAATACAGAGCTATCCTGTGTCTCTCAAAAGTAACTTCTTGTAAAACTGTAGTACAATATCACACCAGGATTTGACATTTATACAATATACTTGTATTATTATCTCTCCAGTCTTACTTTACTAGTTTGTATGTGGCTATGTGTACTTGTTATCACACGTTTAGGTGTGTGTATCTACTGCCACAGCCAAGTGTGGAACAGTTTCATCACTTCAAAGACCTCTCAAAAAGTAACTACTTTGTAAATGGTGATTGCAGGTTACTTTTTTCAAATATAATAACTACAGATGAATTCACAACAATAAAATATATAGAAAAGCCATTTTCATTCCTAATCACTTATACATTTCATTTTTGTGACTATCAAGTATGTGTTAAAAAGAGACATCACATTACCATTACTATTAAAAGATTGTATTTTGTACACACACATGTTAAAATTATTCTAAGATGTTATGTTGTGTACTATTTTATATTTTGAATAAACAAATACTAAAATAACTCTAGCATGAGGAACATAATATCTTGGGGAAAATGTTTGAATAATGCAGTTGTGACACAAATTATATACTACTTTCCTTTTGATTCTCTGACTGAGAAAATCAGCTTAAAATGTGATAAAATAAAATTGCCTTCTTTGCTCTGAAGCTGGGCTCATGTAATTTCAACATCAATATCTTTCAGACCTGGTGTTGCCAGCAATAGCTTTTGTTAGACTCTAACACAGTAAAAGCTAGGAGGAGGGCTGAGCTGTCATTCAAAATGAAATGTACCTTAAGAGCAGGCATCCATAATTGTTACCCACATTCTACATGAGACAAGATGCCAGTTCACAAAGTGACTGGGAAATGAGATAAAGACAGCAAAAAGAGTAAATCTGCCAAATACATTCTTTTTGTGAGTTTATTGCTTAATTTACCCTCCTAGAAAAAGTCAATGCAGAACTTTGTTATTAGGATTAAAAAAATAAATTTAACTGCTGGAGATTCTTAATGGAGCTGTGAACGTTCTTAACTAAGGTACTTTCAGTAGATAAGTTTTAAAGAGATTTGAGACTGTCATATGTTATGATTTTCAAAATCAATGTATGAGTTCTCAAATACAGTATACAAATATGGATTACAGACTTATTTGCTCAAAATTAAAGTGATATATAATACCTGGGATTGTTATATTTACTTTCATTTCTATTACTCAAAAATTCCTCTTTTACACATTATATGTCTTAGAAAGCAGCTGAATCATAGTTATAAGAAGTTGAGAATTTAATTTAAAAATTATAAAAGTCAGCCGGGCTCGGTGGCTCAGCCTGTAATCCCGCGCCTTTGGGAGGCTGAGGTGAGTGGATTGCCTGAGCCCGCGGGTTCGAGACCTACCTGGGCAGCGAGACCTCATCTCTACAATAAATCAAAAAATCAGCCGGGCGTGGTAGCGCACACCTGTAGTTCCGGCTACTTGGAAGGCTGAGGCGGAAGGATCGCTGGAGCCCAGCAGGCGAGGATGCGGTGACCGGGAGCGGCCACTACACTCCAGTCTGGGCGACAGAGTGACTCCAACTCAAAAAAAAAAAAAATTATAAAAATCATCTACCCAACAACAATAGTAGGGCAGGATTAAAAGTTCTGATAACAAAAATACAAAATTATTTTTGAAAAATCCATCTGCCACATAGTAAGTGCTTGAAAAAAGTATTCACAATTTTATTATTACTAATTTATTGTTATGCACCAATGAATTATTTTAGAATTTTCCACTAAAATTCATTTATATAAATAATATTTAGCAAACAATTTGAATACTATCAACCTCCATATTTCTCTAATACATAATAAAATTTTACAGTTGATATTGATATGGGATCATGTTCACATATACTTTTAGTGGTTGTTTTGGTTATATATCACTGTACAATAAACTACACCTCCCCCCATAAGTTAGTGTGTTGACTGGGCTACCTTGTGTCGTTTTTGCTTGAAGTTTTTTATGAGGTTGCAATAAGATGCCAGCTAGAGACATACTTGTGTGAAGGCTCAACAAGGCTAGATGTCCAAGACAATTCACCCATATAGCTGACAATCTGACAATGTTGCATCAGTTATTGTTAGCTGAAAGCTCTGAGGTCAGCTGTTGACGTTAATCAAATTACTTCTCCATTTGATTTGGGCTTCTCAAAGTATAATAGATGGGTTCTAACAACACATGTCTTGAGAGGGGATATATATGAACTGAACAGAAAATAAGAATGGCATTTTGATGAATATCAATATTTTTAAAATAGATTGAGAAAAGGAGTTCAAGAAAGGCAGAGGTAAACTAGAGTTGTAGAAAGAAAATAAGAACTTTATTTTGTATGAAAAAGATTTTGACAAAAGCCACCATTAAGAGATCAAGTGAGATGAGCATTAAATTCTATGTCTAGTGCTTAACAATAGACATATTACTGCAGACTTCGGCAAAAGCAGTAGAATCATAAACACAAGAGTAGGGAATGATAGAAAAGGCCAGAAAAGTATTGATAACATTCAAACAGAGGAAAAGAATAAAATAGTAGTGAAAATTAACATATGCTATAGAATTCATTAATTGTTTTGTATTACTTAACTAGATTTTGTTTTGTTTTATTTTCAAGAAGTGGCGTATCTGTAATAGAGATAAGAAGACAACAATAAACAGCAATGTTGAACACACAAAAGAAAAAAGGTAAAATCTGTAAGTTAAAACATCTTTAAAAATTTCATAACATTTTTCATATTTTGCCATGAAAACATTGCTCTGACCAGTGACATGTAAAAGTTTTTTTGTTTAGGAAACTTCTATTGTGATTGAAATGTATATTCATATAGGTTACAAAAAAACCTTTTAATTTAAAAATTATTTTCTGACATTTATTTACCTGTCCTATTTCAAACTTATATACACATTCTCACTTTTTTTATGGCAAACTTTACCATACAGTAATATATGAGAAACAGCAGAAAGCTTTTTTGCAACTCTCACAACTAAATCGCCTGAATGTTATGGATGTTTAGTGTCATTAAAATACACATAAAGATCAGAAGCAGATGGGTTTCATGTCAAATATAAAAATAACTTATACATAACTTATAATTTAAATAACAGTAATTAATTTATATGAACTCTTATTTTAAAAGTACATATACCAATTCCTATTCAGAACCCTGAATTCCCATACCTTAAGAAATAAGATAGACAAGTGGAACCTCATCAAATTAATGAGCTTCTGCAAAGCAAAAGAAACCATCAAGAGAGCAGGGAGACAGCCCACAGAATGGGAAAAAAAAATATTTGCCAACTGTATATCTGACAAAGGCCTAAATCTAATATCTACAAGGAACTCAAATGTGCCAAAAAGAAAAAAACAAGCAGACCCATTAAAAAGTGGGCAAAAGACATGAATAGATGCTTCTCAAAAGAAGATATATGGGCAGCCAACAGACACATGAAAAAGTGTTCAGCCTCACTCATCATCCGAGAAATGCAAATCAAAACCACACTGAGATACTACCTAATCCCAGTAAGAATGGCCATCATTAATAAAACAATCAACAACAAATGCTGGTGAGGATGCGGAGGAAAAAAACAAAACCACACTGCTGGGTGGGAAGGCAAGCTAGTGCAACCTCTTTGGAAGACAGTGTGGCAATTCTGAAAGAACTAGAAACTGACCTTCCAGCCAAGCTCCGTGACTCAACCTGTAATCCCACACTTTGGGAGGCAGAAGTGAGTGGATTGCCTGAGCCTACGGGTTTGAGACCCGCCTGAGCAACTTGGTGAGAACTCATCTCTACAATAAATCAAAAATCAGCCAGGCGTGGCAGCGCACACCTGTATTTCCAGCTACTTGGAAGACTGAGGTGGAAGGATCGCCGGAGCCCAGCAAGTCAAGGTTGCAGTGGCTGGGAGTGGCCACTACACTCCAGTCTGGGCGACAGAGTGAGACTCCAACTCAAAAAAGAAAAGAAAAGAAGAGAAAATGACCTTCCATATGACCCAGCAATTCCCCTATTTGAATATACCTGGAGGAGCTCAAATCATTCTACCAAAAAGATACCTGTACACATATGTTTGTTGCAACTCTATTCACAATAGCAAAAGCATGGAACCAACCATGTTGCCCATTGAAACTAGACAGGATGAAAAAAATGTGGTATATATACCCAAACGAATACTATGCAGTCATAAAGATGGACAAACATATGGGCTTTGCAGCAACTTGGATGGATTTAGAGTCGATTATCCCTCAGTGATCTATCACAGAAACAAAGAACAGAGTACCATATGTTCTCACTCATAAGCGGACCTTGAACAATTATCATAATACTATGAGAAAGGAATTGACAGTAGTGGGAATCTGTGTGTGTGGGGGGGTGAAAGTGGCAGTTGAGGGAAACTGCCAGGGGAGAGAGGGGTATACGTCATCAACAAGGGTACCTGCATAATCAACGTTTGTATACCTAACCCTGAATTGCACCCCACATCTTTATAATAAAAAAAGAATACATATAAACATTAATCAAAAGGAGGGTTTATATTTTGCTTATACTGTTGAGACGTATGATGAAGTTCGACCCTTTCTGTTGATTTGTCTATATATAGTCATTAATACTTATACACGTTTTCATTATTGTTGTGAGGTAATAGGCACACTTTTATGAATAAAAAAAGTGTATTATTTGTGGATTGGGATATTTACTGCCTAATGAGGACATCAGAATCAATCAGTAGATTAGATCTGTTACATAAACTTGTGTTTTATTTTTAAAGCCATTGACAGTAGATAGAAATACTTGTTTTTGTGTTTTTTTGCCTAGATCGATGTATTATAATCACCATGATCCTCTCGGGATGAGTTAACAAGATTGATTTATAAATCTTTCTCACAGGAGCTATAAAGTCTTTGTCAAATGTAATTGGATTTATAAGTAATTTATTAATATAAACTTTTCACACCAAAGCAGAAAGTTTACAATTTCTTGTTTTAATAATTTGCTATAAAACGCAATGAGTTAATTATTAGACCACCTTTTTTTAATAACAAGAACATTTTACATTGTTTTAGTTGTTCCCTAAAAAATTAATAGATTTTTAAAAGTATAAAAATAAAATTGAAAAATCATTAATTATAATAGCAAGATAAATACGGCAATAAATATAACTTCTAAGTTATAATGCTACCACTAAACAATAGTACAAAAGGATTGATAAGAATAATCAACTTCAGATTTATATTTCTTATAAATATAATTAATTTATTGATGTCAATAGTTGAATTGTTATATCTGATGAATAGATACACAATCTACAAAATCTCATCTCAAATTAAATATATGCATATACACATATTTATCTCATGTTACTAATAGATTTCTGCCAAAGCTTATTGATATAAGAAAAATTATTGAGACAAAGTATTTTACTTTTTAGCTTGCATCTATTCCTCTAAATGTCATTCTTCCCTTACTGTGTCATATGTTTTGAATCTTTGAATAATTTATGTGATTCTTTTTACTTTTACTTTTTTTCTCTTGGTAACCAGTAGTTTGCAAAGTTGTATTTTTTACCCCAAAAGTCTTATAAATACCACAATACTCCTGAATTATCTGAAGGAATCACTTTGGTAATATATTATGGCAATACATCATAAAGTTACTATTGCACTACTATTGTATCATTGTGATACATAAAAACCATAATTCTGATGTCATAGTAAAATAAGTGATAAGAGTAATCCTAGTAGATCCACAGTAATGCCTTTATATTTTTAAGTGTTCTGTAAAAATTGAAGTAATAGAATTAATTTAAAATGTGGACAAAATAAAAATTGACTTCACATGCTTCTAGTTTAGCAATAATTTATACATTTATCTTCATATCACAATGAAACAGTCTTTTCATAGTGGAGTTTCGTCATGTGCGTTGGGGTAACTGAGTTCTTGTAAATTAACTGAAGTGATTCTTCATTGCTTTAATTACTCATTTCTTGTACAACACTGCACAACCAAAGGAATCATTGAGGTAAGATACTAAAAGCTACTATTGTACTAATTAAGCTACTCTTCTTATTGCAAATTCTCTTCCAATTTTTTGTGCAGATTTTTGGATACATTTTTATTAAGGTCAAAACCTAAGATTATATTGATATAATCAAATTTGTATATTTGACCTCAAATTCAATATTCTTTTACTGTGTTTTTTATTTGGATATTATTTAATATTTTAAAAGAAAAAGACAAATTACAAGTTGATACAGGGTATCATAGTATAATGTATAAAAGTGAAATGTAAAATTAATACATTAATCTAGAAAAACAAATAGAACACAGGCAATTAAACTGAATGGAATATAATAAAAAATGGCAAGACTACCTCTGTTAAGTGCACTTATTTCATATAACTGTTAGGAAAGATTATGACATTTTTAGAAGAGTAACCTGAAAGTTCCTGATAGGGAAAATGAATAAGCTATATTTAGTTGGTTTTTTTTTTGACAATGTATGTTTAAATTTTTCTTCTCTCTCTCTTAGTAGCTACCTAAGTAAAAACAAATATATAACATTAAGAAAGATGCAGGAAAATCGTTTTATTAAAAGTTTTGATAATAATTACCTAGAGTTAAGCAAAACAATTTTATTTCATTCAAGCATCAGTTTAATGAGAATGAAAAGTATCGTTGAAAACAATAAATAAAACATACAGCAAAAGGGTGGTCTGATTAAACATTGAAAGTCACTTTCTCACTCTGTCTCTCCCTCTTTTTCACTACACATACACACATATGCTTCTATACATATATATAATACATGTCAGTAAAATATTTAGCAAGATTAAAACATGTGTATATGTAAATATATATTTAATATTATACATTTAATTATATTATTCAATATAAACCTGAGATGCCTAGAAATAGATGGAATTCATCTTATTTAAAATTTTCGTTATAACATATTCAGTATGCTCAATGTCATTTACTCAAAGTGAGGAATTATGGGATTAAATACTTAAACAAAATGAATGAGGCAGATATTATGAAAATCAAGAGTGTTATTGGAATAAAATAGAAAAGGAGAAGCTCTTTAAGTTTCAAGTATGGAATAATTAACTTATATTCAAAGTTAATTTTAACAAAATGCAAAATACTGAGCATAGAAAATATTAGTCCTTAGTTGACATATAACGGAAATGAATTTATTTTTTCAATGCAGAAAACATTATTAGAAGAGTGATGTGAAATAAAATAGAATTTTTATGGTTGTGCTTTTTTGAAAATATAAAAATGTTAATCAAATCATAGAAGAAAGGATTTGGATATAAAAAAGAAAGGAAGGAAAAGCATCAATACTGAAAGACTATACTACATTTTACCCAACAGACTGACTAAGTAATTTTGATTATCTAATTTCAGGATATAGCATTTGGATAGAAGATGAATTAAAATATTAATTGCAATGTTACAATAATTTAATAATTTTGATAATGTTATAAGATAAAATAACGTATCTGGTACATTCTTAAGTGGTTTTAAAATAAATTTATGTACAATATGATATATGTGATCAATGTGTTCTATGTAACACTGTGCCACATATTATATGTGCCTTACAATAATAGTGCACAAAGTATTAGATCATACTATACGTGACTTACAATAATAGTGCACATAGTGTTAGATAATTAGAACAATATCAAATGGTAAAATTCAGAATTGAACAAACATATCCTCTCACCAAATTCAAAAATTTTCCAACATACTATAAATTAATGGGGATAGGAATATTTTTCTAGAAGCAATTCTAAATTTTTAGACTAATGATACAAAGTTATATGGTAACTTGTTAAAAATTGCTATATGATCTTGTCATGTTTAATAGTAAAAGAATAGCAAATAGGGTATTGTCAAATTATTGATTGGAGAGATGAAATTTGAACTAAATATTAGTTCCAATGTTAAACTTATGAATATGCAAAATATGCATTTCGATTTTTTGGTTGATAAGAAATCACCCATAAAAATAAATAATGCTTTACCATCTGCTTAATAAGAAAAAAGAATTCTTCCACAATTCAAAATACATTATACAGAAGAAACATAATATAAAATATATTACTTAATTTTTTTAATGATGAAGAAAATGAGATTCTAAGAGGATAATTTTCTTAAGCTATTCTAACAGTATATTACATGAACATAATTCATAACTTGGCTCTACATGACTGCATATATTCGACATATCATGATATCAAGAGAAAGAAGTTGTCCAGGAACTTATACCTTAAACTGCCTCAAAATGTGTTCTAAGTTCATTTTACTATTGAGACACTGAGAAGAGGCTGAAGTAATTAAATATCCCATTATTCTGAGGAACTTAACTTTATATTATAGATTTAAAATTAAGTTGTGAACATAGTCATGCTGTTTTGACTATAGATAAAAAGTAAGATGCAACAACACTATATAATACAGTAGTTTGGAAGTTTAAAAACATTTCTTACAATATAAGACAGCATACTTTTACGCAGAAACTTTTTAGTGCTTGTAGTAATGGAAAATCTGAGTGATGCAGAAATTATTCATATCCTCTGAATTTGAATACATAATGTACTTTGTTGCTTTGTTGAAAAGAAAAACAAAATACGAATGTAAGTAATGATACGCATTTGTGTGTAGTGTCCTTGATTTACTGATCTCAAGAAGTATGTAGCATGACAATGTCACATTGTGGCAAAAGACGATTGACCTATGTGGATGGGAATGCCTTTGAAAGGCAGGCAAAAGGAAGAAGCCAACTGGGGAAGGAAAGATAATTTAATCTTTGAGTGGGAATAAATGAGTACTAAGTTTAATTCTTGTTATATTAGGATCTAAGTACTAGATAATTATGTTGACAAAGCATGTTCTTAAAACACTCAGGCATGTACACATGCCACATAAACAGAAAAAAAGCCTTACCTACAATTTGATTTTATGCTCATTTGTATATATTTTTTTCAAATTCCATCTTTAAAAATTATTTTCTTGTTATAAAGTTGTGGGGTACAAGCGAGCATTAACTACATAAGTAGGCCACATGCAGGTGACATTTTCGGCTTCTAACTGTACCTCACTTTCCCTGACAGTTGACCAGGTGCTCTTTGTGTTGTTACAGTTCTCCTCCATACCTCTCTCCCTTCGCAGTGCCTTGTGACTGGTAACCCCCTCCTTATGTTAATGTCACAGTGTTCAGGGCCCAATTATGAGTGAGAACATGCGGTATTCAGTTGTTTCTGTGATAGTTCACTTTGTATGGTGGTTTCCAACTCCTTCCACATTGCTGCAAAGTCCATAATTTGCTCCTCCTTTATGGCTGCCTAATACCCTTTCGTGTATTTATACATTTTGCTTATCCAGTCCACTTTCAATGAAACAGCAGCTTTGGTTGCATGTTTTTGCTATCGTGAATAGTGCAGAAATAAGCACGCATGAGCAGGTGTCTTTTTGGTAGAGTGGTTTATGTTCTTCAGACTATATTCCCAAGAGAAGAATTGCCACGGTTTGTTAGTGTCCCTTCCTGATCTAGTGGTGGGGTTGGTCTGGCAGCAGGTGCCTGCAGAGTTTAATCTGCAGGTGAGATTTCTTGACTTGGGAACCTGCAGCAGGGCTCTGCTGGCAGAAAGAGCATGCTGGGAAACTCCAGCGCTGGTTTGTTTGTTTCCTATTCTGCATAGGCTCTGGTTGCTGGTGCTATGCCCTGATCAGGACTCCTCCCAGTGGAACCATGCATGGCTGGGAGGGAGGCACCAACCTAGGGTTTGTTAGGATCATTCATCCTCTCTCATTCACAGGCTCCCTTCAGTTCCTACGGGAGCCTGGCACACAGCAGGTCATAGGTTGTCCAAAACTCAGCACCTGTCCTATGGCAGTACCTTTTTTACTGGTCTCTATGTGTTGGAAGAGATCTCCTGTGGGTGCAGGGTGTTACATTCGCCCAGAACTGTTTAGGGTGCCTGCGTCTAACGGGGGTGGTGCCCTACTCGCTGTCTTGCTCAGCTGGAGAGGCATCAGTCTGCTGCCCGACGGTGGCCATCTTGGATTCTTCTCATTTCTGCATTCATGTCATAGAGACCTAGATCAACTCTCTTGTACATTTCACATTCATGATATCTCAGCTGCAACTCAGTTCAATATTGTGATCATTGTACTTTTAAATGTTCTTTAATTTTAAAGAATTTTAAGATATATGAAACTTTTACATGAATAAACTAATTTATATTGGCAATAGAACGCCAAATCATGCAAACAAATAATGCTATGAGAGTTAAACCATTTCTTCACCGAGAAAGTTAATGTGATAAATAAGAGGAAAATCATTCATTAATCTTTTGTAAGAATGTTCTCTAAGCCTGAAATGAATAGAATTCTACTGGAATTTTTTTTTTAAATAAAGAAATGATATTTCTATGAGAGATTATCTGCTTAAATCAACTGAACATTCAGCTACAAAGTGTTACACTCTGAATTATAACTGATGTTTTGGTGGTATTTAACACATTCCCTAAAGTAATGAGGAAAAAATAGCATATCAAAGCAATAAGGAGTAATTTAAAAATCCAACCCCATCACAGTAATTTCCCATTAAATTGCCATTTTTTTCTCTTAATTCTATTGGTGTCAGAGGTTACTATTATTAGTCTGTTGCTGTTTACTGTTATTATATTGGATATGTTTAATCATATTAGAATCACATTAGGAAAGACAAATATTAATGCTATACCAAATATTTTTAAAATATTAAAGTATTTTCATAATAATTTATAAAGCTATTATAAAATTCTGGCTAGAGTAGAATATTTCAATCTTCTTTCTTCTCTGATTATGCACAGTTAAGTACTTTTAAGATAATGTGGGGATTTTATTTATATTTTATTTTTTAGTAGAGCCTTGAGTATGTGCATTTATGATTATGGAAATAGCTGTCATGCACAATCAAATCTTTTAATCTCTCTCTAAACTTCAATAAATAATATTGGATTAATAATTTTAGCTAAATTTATAAAGGCCATGTAAAATATAGAAATTAATGTGCTTTATTTTGATATACTCAGGAATATATGTGTAAGTCCATGTCTTGAAATGTCTCATATTATATAGAAATGCTGAGACAGTGTTAAAATATCTCACATATAATACAGAAATATTGAGAAATACGCTTGTGTGTTGAGCGCTATGCCCTCTTTATAATAAAATATTTTAATGATGAAAAGAGAAAAATTGTTCAGCAGAACGAATCCTAAAGTCAACAAAAAGAGACTTGACTTTATCAAATTTCACATACTTATTAAAAACTTTAGCAATAAAATACTTATCTCATAAAACTTTCCTCATCTTTAAATTTATAATATTGTATTCGAAGTTTGCTTATTTTTGTTTTTAATTCTTACATCTTTTATTTTCCTATGCAATAAGTGAGTGCCCTCACATACTTAACATTAAAGATCTTAACTAATCTAGAATGCCATTAAAGTTTTATAGCCTATAATAAGTTTAACATTTCTTGAAGCATAGAATTTAGTTTTACATGTACAGAATTGGCAAGACATTTTTTTCACGTAGTAATTGAATCTAACAAACTACCCAACACATGCACTGCTGTGAGGTTTCGTTAGTCTGGTGCATTTCCAGCAATTCCAACAAGTCATAAAAATGTTTGTTTCAAAAATAAAATTTCCTTGGAAGGAAATCAATCACTTGTTTGACGGATGAAACTAGTGATAAAATGAAGACACTCTATATAAAATAACTCTATAAACGAAGGGCAAAATAAACAAGAGGCAACTATCAAATTTAAAAACCGCATGAATATCTGCTGTATGCTTTTTTACAGAGAAAAACATTTAAAAGAAATTATAAAACTATTACATTCCGTGATCCTTCCAATGCATACATTTTTCACCATGTAAGAATAATATTTGAATAAAAATCAAGAGTTTATCACAAATGTGTTCAACTTGCAGAAAAAAATATTCTCAGGAGATAGGTTGTTCTTAATGGAATCTTTCCATGAGCTACTGGATCCTAGAGCATATATGGTCAAGAATCTGAACTTTACAAAGAACAAATATTGATTTAAATGTTTTAAAAATTTTCTACTCTGTATAATTGAGTATTAATTAGAGATATAGTCTCTATATTACTATAAAATAGTTGCTCCCACAGTGAAGGACTATACAGATATGAGGTTTTGTAGACTCTTATGAGAAAATTTATTCTTAAACCTACAAGCCCTTGGAAAGAGTAATAGAAATATGTTAAGTTTAAGAAAAGATGAATCATCGTGTGATTCACTGAGAGATATAACACCTAAATTTACCATTAAACTGTGTTTATTCTATGATTAAAAATCATTCATTTAAGAGTTAAACATAGCAAATCTCTACAAATATTTCCAGCCCATTTAAAATAATCCTATTTCTTGATGCAGCATTCTTGTGACTAAATTTATGGGATGAAAGTAGAGAAATATGATCCTTAACTGGGGATATGGTATGAATGATTGTGTTTCCCCAAAACTCATGTGTTGAAAACTAGTCCCCAATTTGATAGAGATACATGGTGGGATATTTGGAAGAGAAGCCCTCCCCTCAAAAAGTTTTATAAATTAAATTGGTGCCTTTATAAATGAGACCTCAGAGTGCTGGTTTGCTCCTTTTGCTAGATGAGAACACTGAGTAGATGCAAACTATGAACGATGAAGAAAGTCTCTCACCTGACAAGGAATTTGTCATTGTCTTAATCTTGAACTTCCCAGCCTCCAGAATTGTAAATACAAATTTCTGTTGTTCTTAAGCCACCCAATTGCACCAGCTCAAATACTCTAAGACAATAGTTAGTTAGGTAAGAATATATTCATCATGGGTAACTTATTGGGCCTCCACAAAAGTCACTTTAATGGTGATTATTAAGTATGTTTACTTATTTCCATAGAGTTCAGTTCTATTGAAAAAACAACAACCTACTTTTGAAATTAAACAGTTAGTGCTTGGCAACAATTTTATGAGATGATGAAAGTAATATGAACAAGCTGGCTAATTGATGCCTGTCAAATATGGTAATAGTTAGAAAAATTCGTTTGAAGATTTCATGAAAACCTTAGTGAAATTTAGGTAGGCTGAATTCATATAAATGTAGTGAATAATTATAATTATAAAGATTGTATTAACTGACATTTATTAGCACTTCATATATATATACTATGTGCGATTTGCTACAGGCATGTAATATAACGTATCTCCTTGATTCTCACATGTGTACACTTAAAATTTGTCGCAAAAGTAGTCAAAGGCTTTCAGAAATGTTGATTATAACTTGATGCCTCTTCAAATTGTTTTTATTCACTGTTTTATATTTATGCTGCTTAGTTTAAGATAAATGAATAAACAGGCATAGTACAGTACTTACATATACAAAATACATAATTTAAAGTAGAATTATAAAAACAAATATCTTAAATTTTATGTAAAAATATACTATTCATAAAAATTATGTCCTTAACCTTTTTCTAGTGCTTTGGCTTTTTTTCCCTTAAATGTCTAAAAATCTGAAAAGAATCGAATATTATCTCATTAATCTGTACAACTTTTGGTGACCTAAATTATAAATGTTTTAGTCACCATTTCACAGATGAAGAAACTTGAATGGAGAAATACCAGAGTCCCACTCCAGCCAGGTTCAGGGTACCCCAAAGGTGGAGACGGCATCAGCGATTGGGGGGAAGAAGAAAGAGAGAAAGAGAGAGAGAGAGAGAGAGAGAGAGAGAGAGAAAGAAAGAGACTGGACTCCAGTCTAGTGCAGAAGTGAATGAGTGTTATTGGAAATTACAATGGGTCTTTTACACACAAAGTCATATGTGGGAGAGGTCTCCCCCACCCACCAGAAACCTTAATCCATGAAAACTTAATCAATGATTGCCTTTAAACCCTTTTCATATGATAATCTTAAAATCCTATAACAAAGGATAACCTAATCTGTGACTGACATATTCTATAAACTTTTTTCATCCTAAGCTGATTGATTTATGCCAAGTTAAACAATTCTATAGAAGCTTAAGTACTTACTTTACAAACGAAAGTGGTCCATCCCAGAATGTTTGGAATGTGGTCCATTCCAAAGTTCACAGTGGACTACCTGCAAGTAACCCAGCTGCATTCTTTCAACAAAATGGCTGTCTTCTAAAACTATATTCTACAATTTACACCTTCAATAAATCATATATTCTACAATTTACACCTTCATGACCCAGAAGCCTGTGACCAATACTAAGGCTCTTAAATGTGACACGAGTTTGAATTATAAGCTGTGTGAAAGCCAAAACTGCAGTTTGTGGAAGAATAGGAGCAATGAGCTTCTAAAGTTAGCTTGTGTTTGCCCGGTCTCATAGTTTTTATGTTTTGAGCTCACAGGAGCTTAATCTGGTTAGGGCTGAGTAGAAAGGGGGAGGAAATGGGGTCAATAGCTCCCGAACGCATCCTAGTGGTCTCGGGGTCAACGGCCCTTCCTGATCCCTAACACTCAGTGGGCCTCCATGGCTGGCTCCCAACAGAGAAAGGTTAATGTATTTGTGTAAGTTGACAAATTATGTCAAATGCTATGTTCTTAGAAGAATATAGGATACTTTTCTTGTAGGCAACTATATCATCCACTATATCATTTTCACAACACTGAGTGGTAGCTTTACAAATGAATGAGCTCCCTTATAACTGCATGGCTTCAATCGTACTGGAGCCTGTGACTACTTCCCTCACCAACATATTATATTACTAATTCTAATATGATTTTTCTTCGCAGATCCTTAACAACAGAGAGAAGAAAGAAGACAGAAAGAAATAAAGGAAGGAAGGGTAAAAGGAAGAAATAAAGGAAGTGAAAGAGACAGAGGGTGAGCGGAAGGAAAAGAAGGAAGGCTAAGAAATATCACCTTAGTTATAGAGTTAGCTGATGTAGTCCCTTTCCTGAGAGAAAAAAGTTTAAACCTGGAGATCAAGTACTTACAAAATAATTATATTTTTAAAGAAAAGGTAAAAAATTGAATAGGAGTAGTTCTATTCTATTTTGAAACAAGACTGAGTAGATCACAGTAAATAAAATAAAGTACTTCTGATTCTCTGCCTTACAATTGACCTTGCTAATATTCACATAAACTTAGAAATGTAGTAAATAAAAATATAATTAAATCCTACACATTCTTAAAAAAATTTCTATCTTTGACAAATCAGAGTAAAATAGAAAGTTTTGATTTTATCAAATTAAAGAGAGTCATATTGAATAAAATTCCTCTGGGACTCTAACTGAGAGTAAAGGCTTCTTGTTATTTCAAATATTCCCATATAAATTACTGTTTGTGTTTAAATCTTGTTTTTTATATTTATGTGAAATGAAAATGTAGACAATATCAACAGCTGGCTATCAAATACCATCCCACTACCTATAGCACAGCTTCCTAGAGTAGAGGAAAGGGAGCAAACAGGCTCAAGATGTATATTGATTCATGAATCTAGGGACAAGAGAACATGAGGAAGATGGATATCAGCTTATGCACATGGGTCACAGTCTAAGTCTAAGCCTCAATTCTTCACTGCCAACTGAGGCACTGCAGACCTTTTACACATTTTCACTTGTGCTTTTGCCTTCACTATAAAAAAAAAAATGCCTGAGAGCCCTACCTCCTCACTCCTGAAAAATTATGAGAATTAGATAAAAGCACACACCCAGAAGCATGGGCCAAAATCACTCTCAAGATTATCTTTCATAAGCTGACATGCAACTAATTTATAAATGTGTAAGCTATAGTGATAAACTTGAAATATTATTTAGAAAAAGTAATTGAATCATCCCAGCCTCTGTTCCACACCCCTTTAGAAAGTGTTTGAAATGTCTTAACAGGAAGAGTTTATATTCCTGCTCTTTAAACACTTGCTTTGAGCAGTAGCTCGTGATGAAAGCAACTAGTTCCTGCTGCTATCCCAGACCACTTCTGCTCTTGGAACCCTGCCACATTATGTGACAAGCAAATGGTAATCTGCTGAAGAATGAGAAACCATGTGGTTCTGAATGTAGTTAGCTGATTCATCCCAGCTGAGCCCGTAGAGATATAAGAGAGCACAACAAACACCATAACATTTATCTATCTGGTATGCATTTAACTTCAGGCTCATGGGAAAACCCAGATTATTTCAGAAGAACTACCAAGTGAAAGAAGCCCAGATCTCTGATTTAAAAATATGTGACTTAGTCACTAAGTTTGGGGGTGGTTTGCTATGCTACAATGGCTACCTAATATATTATTTAAAATACTTGAGTTTTGGAGTGTTTATTTATTTTTTTATTATTATTATTCAAAGATAACTATTGTGCCAAGTTTGTTAACACATTTTCATGGCATTTTAGAGTAGAGAAAAATTCCATCAATCTATAGCAAAATGGTGGAGAAATGGGGAAAAAAAATCACACCTATAAAATCTAGAGGGAGAGAATACCTCTTACATTTTCCATAGTAGAACACAGAAGAAATTTTCAAAAAATGATGGCATCCTCAGTAGAACTCAGTAAAGCACAGTTTATGGGAAACAAGTTTAAAAATGAATATATATATGAATAATAGGTATTTATATGTATACTATATATGTATAAATGCATATATGTGTATTTGTTTAGTGAGAAAGAGATTAAGATTTTTAAAAAGTGGAAAATTAATAAGATTAAAAAGGAGATGAATAATTTTAGTCAAGGTAATCAGTGTAATGCTTCCTTAAAAGCAACATAAATATCTAAATGTCTAATAATAAGAAAGTTTTATGTTCTCTGCTCAATACAGGCCTATTTTATGTTCCTTTGAGGGATACATCTTCTCCTATTTTTGCTTATTCCCTTCCCTTATCACTACTCTTATTGTTGCTCTATAGATACACACTTGAAGATAAGGGAAGGGAATTGGGAACATCATATGCTGTATATTTTTGTGGTTTCTTTGTTTTGATATTGGGGTCATAATGGACTCATACCGTTAGTTAGGAAGTGATTTCTCCTCTTCTGCTTTTTTTTTTTTTTAAATGTGTGAAGGATTGATGTTACTTTCTTAAACATTTGGTAGAATTCAACAGTGAAATAATCTATGTAATTTGCCGTTTTCTTTGTATACCTTATAACTTCATGCTTAAAACTGGATATTTTACATAAATTTGTGTGGCTACTTTGAAATCATATTTATTACCCTTCCTTTTGTTGATGTTTGCTTAGTGACTTTGCTGATTTAATTCATTAAATCCTATAATCTTTGTCCTGCATGGCTGATGAAGTATCTGCTCAATTAGCTTACTGACTAGCTAATGATTGGATAGAGATTTTTTTTTATTGACTTATTTTTTAGAGTACAGGGCAAAATTTTTATTGATTTCTATTTTCAAAATGTGGGGCACGATTCAGTGTTAGGTATACAGATATTTATTATGCAGGAACCCTTTTTGATGAGGCGTGCCCCCCTCCCTACTGTTTCCACTACTGCCAATCCCTTTCTTATAGTATTATGATAATTGTTCAAGGTCCAATCAGAGATTTCTTTAATCACTAAGACCCAGGAAGCTTCCAAGTCTTTGCTGAGGATCTCTGTATACATGTCGATGCACACCTCCAACACTCTGCCATACGGTTGACAACTCTGCCATCACCTCAATTCCTGCTTGCACAGAGCCTCAAGGTCACATAGAAATTAGATGTTAGACCCTTCTCAAGTCTTTTGCGAACATGTGTGCAGCTCTGAGCATAAAAACAACATTATAAATATGAGTAGTCTTCTAGAATTTCAGGGATATATCAATGCTTTACAATGCCTCTGTGTATATCTCATTTCTCAGCTCATCCTTTTAAACTTTGTCTCCTTATTGCCCCAACTATAATGCCCTGCTTACGCAGCCAAAAATCAACAATTTCCTGAACTTGTTTCTAACACATTTCTTTGGAGAAAAAAATTCATTACTGGGTGAGTGCCAAGTCAAATAAAATGCAAATGAAAAAACCTGACAAAGAGGTCAAATAATGTCAGTTTTTTGGGACTGTGGCTTTGAAGAAGCTATCATCTTGACATGCTCTCACTAGTGGTTTCCAGACTGCTCTGTGCTTGAGGACTGTCAATTTGCAAGGCTACTGAAGAACTGAAGTGTAAGGGATAGGCCAAGGACAGGCCAAAATACAACAATGCTAACTGTTCTTACCAATATACAGCTAACTCCAGATTGTTGCAAGCTTTTGATAAATTTTAGAGTTCTGAAAAATATGAATTATTATGATCAGTTTTCTTGCTTAATAGAGGAAATAATTTTCAGAGGTCTATTTTCTGTCCTTTTCCCTAATATCTGTCTTTAAAATAGTACATTTACATTGGTTAAAATAAGTCATAGGACATAATGCACTTCAAAAGATGCAAGGATATTTAATATACCATAAGTATAGAAGGAGAGGAAAAAAAGTGGAAATATTTACAAAAAATTCTAATTACTCATATAGTTTTTTTTCCTTATGATCACTAACGATATGGTTATTCTTCCCACAAAGAAAATACACTTACCCACTTCTGAGAGAGGTAATCCAAAAGAACACAAATCATAGCATCAAACTCCACATACAGAATTTCTGAGCGATGTATCATATTCTCTACTTTACATCAATATGTGGTCATTTCTTATGCAGTGAATTTGAAATAAAGTAATAAATTATCAATGTTTTGTGTACCAATACTTAATGGTGGAATAAGAAAATCTAGGTAATACCCTCCCACTCCACCTCCATTCAGAAAGAATAACTTGGAAGTCATACCACAGTCATTATTGACAGCAATTCTGGCATCTTGCTGGGCAATTTTTATAAGGATCTTCTACAAAGAGTTGTGGAGTATTCTTTGGCTATACCCAATTTGTATTTCTAGAAGAGACTTCTCAGATTATTCTTTTTATTTATTCTTGCTCTACACTATCTCTGTACCCCATTTTTACTATTCTTTTTAGCCCTACAAAGTGAAAGTCACTTTATTATATTATATTATATTATATTATATCATATTATATTATATTATATTATATTATTTATTGAGTAGGATTCTCACTTTGTTGCCCAGGCTGGAGTGCAGTGGCACGCTCACAGCCACCACAACCTCGACCTGGGGGCTCAGGCAATCCTCTTGTCTCTCTCAGTCTTCCAAGGAACTGGAACCACAGGATAATGTTTTGATTTATTGAAGAGACAAGGTCACACCAAGTTGCCCAGGATGGTCTTGAACCACTAGGCTCAGATAATCCTCTTGCCTCAGCCTCCCAAAGTGCTGGGATTACGGGCATGAGCCACTGTCCCTGGCTATTGCTATATATATATTACCCTGAGAACCATTAGAAAGCCAGCACAATACAAAATAACAAGTACGTGAAGGCAAAAGAAAAAACCTAACAAGGCAGTAATATATATATATTATATAGATATATATATATATATATATATATATATATATCAAGTTAAAGAACACCATAGAAACTCATAAATATCATATCAAATTATGGAGTCACTTTTCCCCCAGAAGGAACCAGAATAGGTGAGAAGCGAAATTAAACTTTCTGGATTTAGAGGACAAAATTCAAATCAAGAAGCCAGCACTGAAAAAGACTGAATACTCTTCTTCAGCAAACTTTAGTAGTTTCTCTGAACTATCTTCCTTAATAGACTTTTACCTTGGTATATAACAACAGAAGGAGGAGGAGGAGGAGGAGGAGGAGGAGGAGGAGGAGGAGAAGGAAATAGAGCATTAAGAATAAATTAACAGGAAATTCTAGGAAGATACTAACAAGGTTGCATAAAAAGCTCAAAATGTTGAAAAATAAAAGGCCTGTGAAAGCAACATGTGGTAAAAAGTTCATTGTTGATATGTACAAATTCTTGTTGAAAATGTAGAGCAAATGAGATATTTTTGCGCTGTTGATGAACTTAGTGTTACCAACACCCTTAAATGTAAACATATTCAATTTAAACTGCCTAGCAATTTTATTATTCCTCCTCTTCCTGCCACTTTAGAAGTATTTTTAAAGACTTGTGCTTCACCTGTTATTAGGTGTTGGATAGACAGTGGCAAAAAAACAAAACAAAACAACAAAAAGCAGTTTTGGTCTTTTCCTTTCTAAATGGTAAAAGCAAGGAAAATAATGGGAGAATAAGAAAGAAGAAAGTCTTTAAGAAAACCATTACAAAGTTAGTTTTTCTTAATATTACTTTTATTTTTTGTAAATTCAAAATAAGGAGGCTATTATCAAGCTAAAGGATATTTTTGGCTTAAATGCTAGGCTCAAAAATTGCAGCTTCATCTTTTTAGTAAGTTTTAAATTGAGAAGTAATGTGACAAAAATATATAATTCAGGAAGCTTAAGCTAGCAGTTGATATACATAACTGATCAAAGGGAAAAGAGACTAGTGACAGGAAGGGCTCTGTGGTGGCCTGTGTATGAAGTAAATGATTGCAATGGGAATGTAAAAGAGAAAACATTAAGGCAATATTGTGAAAAACTAATGGTACAGAGTGAGAATAATTCCATATAGACATACAATTATTAGAGCTATGAAACTGCAATGTTCTATGGTTTTCAAAGTCTTTTGAAATATGGTTAACAATAACAGGAAATTTTCATTTATATTCAGAAGAGATTAAACTATGATATTTTTAATTGACTAAATCTTTGTATAACTTTTTAAAAAAACATGAAAAACATTTATTTTTATTAAAAATAAAAGTTGCAATAAGATTTGGTAAGACATTACATGGTTTGTGGGAAATACATTATTATTGCTGTCATTTAACAGTCTGTTAGATTATTCTTCTCAAAATAAAAATTCAGATTTGGAGTGCATTACTCAGTCCTAAGGGATATTTCACTGGGAAAAAAGTGGTATTGTGACGTTCAAATAGAACTTTTTAATGAGCCTCTTTTTATTTTGCTTTGATTTTATAACTATTGAAAGCACTGATTTTATGGGGATTTCAAAATTATTATTCCTGCTGCTGTATTATAAATAGAAATTGAATTAGTCTGAGTCACAGAGTTAACAGTTAAATTAGTTAATTGTGATCTAGTATGCACAGCTTGAATGTGAAAATAATTATAATTTGCATATATATGTTATACATAAAAATAAGCCCAACAATCTGTAGTTGCTAAAGAAAATATATTCATTATATAGATTTATTATATAGATTTGCTTTGACAAAGAAATTAGTAATCCTATATACACAATACTTAACTCATTTTTTCCCATGAACAATGAGCATGATAAATCTAATTTTTAAAATTTGTTTAGCTTAAACAAATTTTATGGGCAGGTTTATACCATAGGTATATTTCATGATGGTGAGGCTTGGGTTTCTATTGAGACCCACCCTCAGGTGGTGGACGTGGTACCCAGTGGTACTTTTTCTTTTTTCTTTCTTTTTTTTTTTTTTTTTTTGAGTTGGAGTCTCACTCTGTCCCCCAGACTGGAGTGCAGTGGCCACTCCCAGCCACCGCAGCCTCGACCTGCTGGGCTCCACCCTTCCAAGTAGCTGGAACTACAGGTGCGCGCTACCACATCCAGCTAATTTTTGATTTATTGTGGAGATGAGGTCTCGCCAAGTTGCCCAGGCGGGCCTTAAACCCGCAACTCAGGCAATTCGCTCACCTCAGCCTCCCAAGGTGTGGGATTACAGGCTGAGCCACCGAGCCTGGCTAGATGGACTCTTAAATCCATCAAGTTTTCTGTGAATTCCATCTTTATGACTGCATAATACTTAATTGTGTATATGTACAACATTTTCTTCATCCAGTTCACTTTCGATGGGCAGCAGGGTTGGTTCCATGTTTCTTTTATCGTGAACAGAGCAGCAATAAACATGTGTGTGCGGGAATCTTTTTTTTGTAGAACAATTTAAGTTCCTCTGGGTATATTCTCAGAAGGGAAATTGCTGGGATGTATGGAAGGTCAATTTCTAGCTCTTTAAAAAATTGACACACTATTTTCCATGGAGATTGAACTAGTTTGCACTCCCACCATCATTATAGAAACTTTCCCTTTTCTCCTCACCCACTCTAACTTACGTTGTTTTTTTTTTCATTTATTAACAATAGCCTTCCTTACTGGAGTTAGGGGTATCTCAGTTTGGCTGTCATTTGCATTTTTCTGGTGATTAGTGAGCCTAATTTTTTTTTTCATTTGTCTGTTGACTGCTCATATGTCTACTTTTGAGAAGTGTCTATTCACATCCTTTGCCCACTTTTTAATACAGATTTTTTTTTACCTTTCTGCTTATTTGCATTCGTTGTAGATCCTGAATGTCAGACCCTTGTCAGACATATAATTAGAAAATATTTTTTCCCATTCTGTAGGTTGTCTCCCCACTCTCCTGATGGTTTCTTTTGTTGTGAAGAAGATTTTCAGTTTGATGAGATGCCACTTGTCTATCATAGCTTTTATGTCATTTGCTTTTGGGAATTTGATCATGAATCTGTTGCCTACTCCTATCTGCATGAGTGTGTCTCCTATCTTTTCTTCTATGATTCTTATAGTTTGAGGTGCTATGTTTAGGTCTTTGATCCATTTAGAGTTAATTTTTGTATGTGGTAATAGGTAGGGGTCCTGTTTTATTCTTTTGCATGTGGTTAGCCACTTTTTCCAGCACTTTTTGCTAAATGTGGACTTTTCCCCTGTGGTTACTATGGCTGTCTTTATCGAAGATGAGTTGGTCAAGAGATCATGGAATAGAATCAACCAAACAAAAAAGCTGGTTCTTTGAGAGGATAAATAAGATTGATGGACAGTCAGCCAGATGATTACCTACTTTTTGAATGAACTAAAAAATGATTTTTTAAAAAGTACTTAGAATTCTGGACATCATGCCTATCACATATCCTTATGCTTATATGCTCATTATATATTAATATTTTTGCTTGTATCACATTAAGACTAAAACTTTAGGGTCTTCTTCAAGTCCTTCTTTGTTTTACTTTTTTAAAGTTTGAAAATATCTCTGGAATTGGTCGTTTTCCATCATCTCCATTGTTACTGCATTAGTCCAAGTTAAGATATCATTATCTTTCATCTGGATTTAATAGTTGTCTCTGATCTCTCATATTCTATCTTTGCTGTCCTTTTTTCCCCTCAAAAAAGCAAGAGTGATTCTGTTAAAAATGAATGTAACTCCCCTCTCAATACACTAACAGTCTTATCTCATGTGGCATATTTTTGTTACATGTGTTATATGTTCTTTATGCGTGTGTGTGTGTTTCCTTTTGCTATAATTATGCTGGCATTTTTTATGTCTTGTACACACCAAGCATGTTCCTAATCAAGGAGGTATGTACAGGCAGTTTCAGCTTCCCAAAGCACTCAGTAGTCCTTTAATATCTGATTAACTGTTCCCCTCTCCCCATTTAAATCTGCTCTTTAAAGTCAGTTTTTATTTTTCTATTTCTCTCTCTCTCTCTTTTACTTTGTTTTATTACAGTTATGTGGGGTACAAATTAGGATTAGGTACATAAGCAATGCATGTGCAGATGAAGTTTGGACCTCCAATTGTTCTTCCCATCCCCTAGTTTAGGACTAGGTACCCTTTGTGTTATAAGGCGCCCCCTCCCTACCTCCTTTCCCACAACTGCCAAACCTGTTATTGTGTTTCATGTTCATATAATGTCCACTTATGGGTTAAAATGTGTGGTATTTGGTTGTTTGTTTCTGTGATAGACTGTTCCAAATTATTGTCTCCAATTCCATCCAATTTGTTGACGAGTCCATGAGTTTTGTCCTTGTTTATGGTTGCATAATATCCCATCATGTATCTGTACCACATTTTCTTTTTTTAATTTTAAAGCTGTGGGTTACAATTCAGAATCAGGTATACAAGCAGTCATCATACCAGCAAAGTCCAGGCCTACCCTTGGTTCCCACTTTGGCTAGGTTGAGATCGTGTCATAATTAATGTTGTATGCCCCCATCCTCTGTCAGAATCCTGCTACTGCAAATCACTTTCTTTAGTATTATGATAAATGTTCAGTGTCTACTTATGAGTGAGAACATGTGGTTCTCAGGTATTTGTTTCTGTGATAGATCACTGAGTATTATAGACTCTAAATCAATCCAAGTTGCTCGAAAGTCCATAATTTTGTCCTTCTTTATGGCTGCATAATATTCCATCTTGTATACGTACCACATTATTTTTATTCAGTCCAGTTTCCATGGACAGTATGGTTTAGTCAATGTTTTTGTTATTGTGAATAATGCTGCAATAAACATGCATGTGCAGGTATCTTTTTGGTAGAATGATGTGAAAATATTCCCAGTAGGGGTATTGCTAGGTGGTATGGAAGGTCAATTTCTAGTTCTTTTAGGAATCACCACACTGTTTTCCATAGAGGTTGAACTAGTTTTCATTCCCTCCAGCAGTGAGGAAGTGTTCCCTTTTCTCTGGATGCTTGCCAATTCTCAGATATCTTTGTCATAAAAGGTAAGATAAACACGTTGGACTTCATTAAACAGTAAAGTTTCTGCAGAGCAAAAGAAACCCTCAAGAGAACAGGGAGACAGTCCAAAGAATGGGCAAAAATATTTGCCAATGGTATATTTGACAAAGGCCTAATATCTAGGATTTACAGGGAACTCAAACTTGTCAAAAGGAAAAAAAAAAAAAGCTCCATTAAAAAATTGGCCAGAAGGGAAGCAGGAAGTTGGTGACTGAGCCAGTCAGACTATGTGAGTCCCAGTGTGAGTGAATGAGTGTATGGAAAATTTTGCATAGTGTTGGTGAATGAGTGACTGACTGAGTGAGGACTCAGGAGCAAGTGACCAGCGCTCTCCTGGTAAAGTGGCTTGTGCCATAGCTGCACAGTTTGGACCCTAGTGATTCCCGGGAGGCAGAAGCTGAGTGCCATTTTTTTTAATCAACAAAACTCTTCCTGGGAAGAAGATGCTGGGAGAGACTGACTAAGTAGGTGCTCATGAACAAGTGGTCAGGTCTTTCCTGGTAAAACAGCTGGTGCTGAAGCTGCTCTGCTTGGATCCTTGCACTTTCTGGGTCACAGAAGCCGAGTGCCATTTTTTTTTAAACGGACAAAAGTCTTCCAAAGTGATGGAGAGAGACTGCTGGCTCCAGCCTCTGCCTCACCTCTACAGCGCCTGGCCAGACACTGGCAGCAAGGGCTGTCGAGGGAACCCAGAGGCTGAACCCACTGAAGAAGACAAAAGAGGCACTCTGCCACTATCTTGAAAGCAGGGCAGGAAAGTGCTTTGACTTGCTCCCACAGAGCAACAGACCCAATCTCTGTGACCGGTGGATCAATTAGTCAGGGAGTGATCTTGGCTCAGAGGGAATATCCTGAAAGCACAAACTTTGGAGGGACCTGACTAGTGCTGAGTCTCAGGTGCACCACCCCAACCCTGATCAATCCATGGGACAAAAGGTGTGGCTAGAAAAGGATGAGGAAGAACTCTCATGAGATCAGTGATAAGTCTGGGCCTGACCCAACCACCCTCCTCCCAAGCAATCCTCTGAATGTCAGACCCACAAGACTGGGGCATGACTGAGAGGGATGAACCTAGGCAGAGTTTGGATGGCAGCCATAACAGGAGGATTCCACTCCAGAATTGGCCTGGCTACTGCACCCCCTGGGAGTACCTGGAGAAGAGACAATCCCACACCTCCCCCTGACCATAGGAGAGTGGGATGGGAATACTGTAGCCCCACCCACCTCTACTGCTCCTCCTCTTTCCCTGATCTGACACTGAGGAAAGAGTGAAAGTGGCAGAAGCTCTGCAGGAGACAGTAGAGAAGCAGATGAGTGGAGCAATTACAGAACCTGCCACAAGAAGGCAGATTTTATTTTCCCTATTTGTTTGTTAGTTTTTCTAATTTTTTTAATATATTTCCTTTGTGCATGAATATGTATGTGAAGGTTTGATCTGTATCTCTCTCCTACTATTTTAATTTTTTAATTTTTCTCTTTCTTCTCTTCTTTTTATTTTCTGTTTATTTGTGCATGTGAATTACTGAGTGTTCATCTTTCATTTTGTTGTGGTTGTTTTGTTGTTGGGTTTTTTTTGTTCTTTTGTTCTCTTTTTTTAGTTTAATGCGTGTGTGAATATATGTGTGAGGTTGCAATCTGAATTCCTTTTTACTTTCTTTTTTAATGTTTTTTCCCCCATTCTTTCTCTTTTTCTTCTTCATTCATTTTGTGCTGTGTGTGTGTGTGTGTGTGTGTGTGTGTGTTTGTGTTTGGTTTTCCTGATTTTTTGATGTTGATATTTTTTTGTTTTGTTTTGCTTTGCTTAGTTGTTATTCAAGTTTATTTTGGGGGATGTGTGTGTGTGTTTATGTGCTCAGCTGTTTTTTGCTTTGGCTTCTGTTTTCATTATTCTGTTTTTTATTCTTTTTAATTTTTGTCCATTTTATTTCATTCTACTTTTCTCTATTCTCCTCATTGCTGTTACTGTATCTTGGGCTCAGGGAGTGCATTGTTATATAGAGAGGTGGCGGGCAGAGGGTCTCAGGGAACCCATACTACAACCAGTGAACGTTGTGATTTGTAAGTAGTTTCTGAATCCTAGCTCCCTATCCTCTATCCTATTTGACTCTCAAAACTTAAAAAGACAGCAAAGCTTCCCACCCACAGCCACATTTCAAAATAGAACATATCCAGAGGCTGGATCAAAGAAGAATAGAAGACTGAACAAACATTAGAAGGGAGAGTCCCTCCCAATGTCACTGAATAATGGAACTAAAAATAAAATAAAGAGATCTGTCACAAATGAGGAAAAACTAACAGAAGACTACAGGTAATTTCCAGTGTAACAAAGAAAAAAACTCCTGAAAAAGCAGACCTTAGAACACAAACAATGGAAGTCACTGGCCCCAGAATACAACAGGGATTAGGGAATAGATGGAAAAAGTGAATAGAACTCAAGAAAGACAAGGTGCAACACTGAACAAACTTATAACAGAGATTTTGGTCATAAAAAATTCATCCAGAAAATAAATAGTACTATGACAAACATGGAAAGAAAAATTAATCAAGTGGAAGAAAGAATCTCAGAACTCAACGACCAGAATGTGGAATAGACCTGATCTGTAAAATACATAGAAAAACAAACAAACAAACAAACAGAAAAACACCTCAGAAAGAAAGAACAAAGACTACAGGAAATGTACAATTATATCAAGAGGCCGAATCTATGCCTGATTGGAGTCCCAGAACAAGAAAAGGAAATGGAGAATATTTTGGAGAAAGTATTCCAGGAGGTTATCCAATAAAACATTCCCCAACTCATCAGAGGTGTGTCCAGTCAAACACAAGTGACACAGAGATGGAGATGCCCCCCTCAAGAAGCCTTCAAATGAGATGACCAATCACTAGACACATAGAAATATGCCTACACAGAGTAGGCACAAAAGAAAAATTCTAAAGGCAGCAAGAGAGAGTGGATAGACTGCCTACTGGGGAAAACCAATCAGAAAAGCAGCAGACTTATTGGCAGAAACATTACAAGCAAGAAGCCTCAACGTCTCAACCCCCCTCATCTTTTCCAAAGCTTCCAACAATAACCACTGGGAAGAGGAGAACCTAGTCAGTAAGTGGTGCTGGGAAAATTAGCTGATTGCATGCAGAAGATTGAAACAGGATCCCTACCTGTCACTAATACACAAAAATTATTAGCTCTAAATGGATCAAAGACCTAAACATAGAACCTCAAACTATAAGAATCTTAGAAAATGTAGGAGATACCCTTATGAAAACTAGAACTAGCAACCAATTCCTGATCAAAATCCCCAAGTGCCCATGCTATAAGAGATAAAATAGACAGGGGGGATCTCATCAAACTGATAAGCATCTGCAAAAACCAAAGAAACCATCAGGAGAGGGGTGAGACAGTCCACAGAATGGGGAAAAAAATTTGCCAAATGTATATCTGACAAAGGCCTAACATCTAGGATCTACAAGGAACTCAAATGCACCGAAAGGAAAAAAAGCAACAGCCCCATTAAAAAGTGGACAAAAGACATAAATAGCCCCTTCTCAAAAGATTTATGGACAGCTAACAGACACATGAAAAAGTGCTCAACTTCACTCATGATCAGAGAAATGCAAATCAAAACCGCATTGAGATATCACCTAACCCTAGTAAGAATGGCGATCGTTAATAAAACAAACAACAACAGATGATGGTGAAGATGCAGAGAAAAAGGAACTCTTATACACTGTTGGTAGGAATGAAAACTAGTGCAACCTCTTTGGAAGACAGTGTGACAATTTCTGAAGGAATTAGAAATTGACCTTATGACCCAGTATTCCCCCTATTGGGAATATACCCAGAGGAACTCAAGTCATTCTACCAAAAAGATAGCTGCACAAGCTCTATTCACATTAGCAAAAACATGGAACCAACCATGCTGCCCCTCAGAGTTGAACTGGATAAAAAAAAAAAAAAGTGGTACGAATGCACAATGCAATATTATGCAGCCATAAAGAAGGATCAACATATGGACTTTGCAGCAACTTGGATGGTTTTGGAGTCTATCATACTCAGTAATCTATGGCAGAAACAAAGAACAGAGTACCATATATTCTCACTCATAAGCAGATCTTGAACAATTATTATACTATAAGAAAGGGATTGACAGTAGTGGGAAACTGCCAGGAGAGGGAGTTGGGATTGGCAGTTAAGGGAAACTGCTAGGGGAGGAGCAGAACATCTCATCAACAACGGTACCTACAAAATGAACATTTGTATACCTAACCCTGAATTATATCCCTCATCTTTAAAATAAAAAAATTAAGAGTTAAAAAAATAACAATAAAAAGTATTAAATAAGCCGGACTCGGTGGCTCAGCCTGTAATCCCGCGCCTTGCCTTTGGGAGGCTGAGGTGAGTGGATTGCCTGAGTCCCTGGGTTCGAGACCCGCCTGGGCAGGCGAGACCTCATCTCTACAATAAATCAAAAAATCAGCCTGGCGTGGTAGCACATGCCTGTAATTCCACTACTCGGAAGGCTGAGGCAGAAAGATCGCCAGAGCCCAGAAGGTAGAGGCTGCGGTGGCCAGGAGTGTCCACTGCACTCCAGTCTGGATGACAGAGTGAGACTCCAACTCAAAAAAAAAAATATTAAATAAATAAAAGATGCAAAATAAAAAGTGGGCAAAAGATATGAACGGACACTTCTCAAAAGAAGATATAAGGGCAGTCAACACATGGAAAAATGCTCAGTCTCACTAATCATCAGAAAAAAGCAAATCTAAACCACACTGAGATACCACTCGACATCTGTAAGAATGGCCATCATTAATAACATTTAAGAGTTAAATAAATAAGTAAATAAATAAATAAATAAATAAAAGACATAACATACTTTCTTTATCCAGTCTACTTTCAACGAACAGTAGGGTTGATTTCATGTTTTTGCCATTGTGCATAGTGCTACAATAAACATGCATGTTCAGGTGTCATTTTTTGTAGAATGATTTGTGTTCCTGCAGGTATATTCCCAGGAGGGGGATTTTTGGATCTTATGGAATGTCAATTTCTAGTTCCTTTAGACATTGCCACACTATTTCCCACAGAAGTTGGACTAGTTTGCAGTCCCACTAACAGTCTATAAGCGTTCCCTTTTCTCTACACCCACAGAATCTATTGATTTTTTGATTTATTAAAAATGGCCATCCTTAACGAAGTAAGGTGTTATCTCAATGTGGTTTTCATTTGCATTTCTCTGATGATTAATGAGGCTGAGCATTTGTTCATATATCTGTTGGTTGCTAATATGTCTTCTATTGAGAAGGGTCTATTCATGTTCTCTGCCCATTTTTAATAAAGTTTTTTTTGTTTCTTTCTTTTTGACTTGTTTAATTTCCTATAGATCATGGTTGTTAGACTACTTTCAGATATACATTTAGCAAATATATACACACACACACATATACACACACTTCCATTATGTGTGTCATCTCCCTGCTCTTCTGGTGGTTTCTTTTGCTGTGCAAAAGCTTTTCAGTTTGATAAGGTCTCAATTTTCCATCATATCTTTTATGGCATTCTCTTTTGGGGATTTGATCAAGAATTGGTTACCTACTCCAATGTGCATAAGGGTGTCTTCTGTGTTTTCTTCTAAGATTCTTATAGTTTGAGGCTTTAGTTTTCCCTTGACTTTTTCCTCTATTTTTTTGTCTGTTCTCCATGATTAGGTTTTCAATAAGAATTTTGTTGTTATTGTGGATAATGTTTAAAATTACAACTTAAACTTTGATATATTTTTCTTATTTTGTCAATATGTATCCATATATCACCATCTACCATACTATGTACTTATTCATTTTTCTTATAATCTAACTTCTACTATTAGAACATGAAGGGTTTGTTTTTATAACCTTAGCCCCTAGAACAGAATTTGGCATATCATAGACATTCAATAATATTTGTTGATTGAATATGTTAACAATTCTTTTTACTGATGATAAAATAATGAGACATTTCTCTGATTATGTAAAGCATTCCTAATGCGAAATTCTCATATTTTTTTTTGTTGCAATTACCAGAAATATAACCCAACTATCTTAGGTAAAAATAAGTAAAGTTGTGTGATTAACTTGGAAAAGCAAGACTCCACTGTTGGATCATCCATAGCCAGAGTTTCTAAACCACCAATATGCTTTACTTCTCTTTAAGTTTAAGTTGACTTCATTGCTTTCATTGTCACAGTTGATCTAAAGCTTATAGAAACATGGCCAGTTTCATGTGCATGGGAACTTTGCAATTGCACATGACCCTATGCTCAGGAGGATTCTGTGTAGGTATAATACTCCCCTATTACCAAGTTGAAATTTAATCATGGAACACTCAATTTTCACTTTACTTTAGGTCCTCAACATCATGCAGCTGGCCTTGGATAGAACCTGTTTCAATAAGCTTTGAACTCTTTATTTACACAATTTATTCACCTCCCCCAAAGGGTTTTCTTATTCCTATTTTGTTTGCTGCTAATGTCAGTTTACCATAAATTGGGGTCTTACTGGTTCACACTGAGTCCATTTCCATTGCTCTGCAAATTACAATGTTTGAAAATGGAAAGACATTTAAGTAGATAAGAGCTTCATTCCAGAAATAAATAACAATATCTTCACAAGAAGGAAACTGAGAAAATGATTCAAAACAAATAAAAGTCATAGATATACATTATTTTGCAAAATGTTGGAATTTGGGAGTATATCATAATTGTGTTGACAGTTCTTCGCTTGTTTTGATACTTAATTTTTCAATGTTACGAATATCACTACTATGAAGTCTCGTTGCCTAAATTCTTACTCATACTTTTGATTATGCTGATAGGGTAAAGTTCTAGAAATTAAATTTATAGATTATAAGATATGAATAAACTTATTTTTTTATTCACATTTTGAGATTGACATTTATATAGATAACAACAACTTATCACTAGTCACATAGCATATGTACCAAAATTCTACATTCCCTTAAAAATATCTTACTAAGCAGGTGTGGTGACTCATGCCTGAAATCTCAGCACTTTGGGAGGTGGAAACAAGAGGATCGCCTGAGTCTAGGGGTTCAAAACCAGCCTGGGAAACTTGGTGAGACCTCTTCTCTACAATACATCAAAAAATTAACCAGGCATAGTGTTGCATGCTAGTAGTTCTAGTTACTTGGAAGACTGAGACAGAAGGATAGCCTGATCCCAGCAAGTTGAGGGTTGGTGGCCACGAGCATACCATTGCACTCCAGCTAGGGTGACATAGTGAAACTCCAACTCAAAAGAAAAAAAAAACAAAAACAAAACTAATTTGATTGGTTATAAAAATAGAATTTCAATAATAAAATCACATTCTGCCTTTTTCTGAAAACTAGTAAGAATAAAGTTTTGATACATATTTATTAGTCATTTATTTTTATTTAGTGAATTGTCTATGTATGTATTTTTTCTCATTCCTCTGTTGTTTTTATTTTGAACTTATAGATTTTCAATTTTGTATCTTTCATAATTCTGACAAATGGGCTTCCATGATGAGTTAGGTTTGTTTTCTTCTTTTATGTTTAATTTACAAAAATTTTGAAGTCTCATAGTAGTGAGTGGGGAAGAGTTCCACCAAGATCAGTCTAACTCCTGGCTCTTACCTTTAAGTACTGTATATTGGATTGCAGCCTGAACTGCACAACCAAACAAAAAACTGCAACAGAAGGACTATTGCAGGAGATAAGCCTCCTAGGGCCCTCATACCTTCAGCCTTGCAGAACACAGTGGGCCAGCTTTTATTTCCGATACTTTGGTACAACAAGAAGCATCTGAGAAAGCCACCTCACAGAAGTTATTAATAACCAAGGAACACATACAAACCCTTGGTCCCCTGAATGAGATGAGAAATAAAGGCAATCAACCATATATGAAACACATCATAGTCATATACTTGGGAATAATAAAGAAACAAAAATATCTAATTCAAATAATAGCAAATTCAAAAACAGTAAGTATCTCCTCCCTCAAATAAGAAAAAAAAAAATTCAATATAAGAACCCTGGCAGTACAAAAAAGTCATAGTGGTTTGACAACACCAAATTATGACACTAACTCTCTAGCAATGTATCTAATCAGAATGAAATGTCTAAAATGACAGATAAATATTTCAAAATATGGATCACAAGGAAACTCAATGATACCTGGGGTAAAGTTAAATATCAAGTACAAAGAAGCAAGAAAAATGATTCAGTATATGGAAGACAAAATAGCTATATCAAAAGTCTAACAAATAGAACTGACAAAATTGAAAGATTTACTAAGGAAATATATGAATACAGATAAAAGCTTTAACAATAAACTAGTCCATGCAGAAGAAATAATTTTGGAGCTTGAAAATTGGTGTTTTGAATTAACCCAGTCAGACAAAAATAAATATATATATATATATATTTTTATATGAACAAAATCCTTCAAGTAATATGCGATTTTGTGAAATGACAAAATCTATACATTGTGACACACCTAAGGAAAAAAATACACAAATTTAAGCAACTTAAAAGTATATTTGAAAAAATAATTTAAGAAAACATATTCAATCTCATCACAGAGGTAGACATCGATATTCAAGAAATTCAGAGAACTTCTGTGAGATACTCTACAAGATGTCCATTCCCAAGGCATATGGTGATCAGACAACACAAGGTCAATGGGAGAGAGAAAAACAATCTTAAAGGTGACTAGAGAAAATAACTAAATTACCTATAAAGGGAACCCCATCAAACTAACTGTGAATTTTTCAGCAGAAATCATACAACCCAAAATAAATATAGGACCTAATTTAAACTTCTTAACAAAAAAGTAAGAGTAAGAATTTCATATCCCACTGAACTAAACTTCACAAATAAAGGTGAAATAAAGTTTTTGGCTTTTTTTTTTTCCAGACAAGCAAGTGCTAAAAGAATGTTACCACCAAACTGATTCTATAAAAATTGCTCAAAGAGTTCTAAACACAGAAACAAAAGAACGATACTCATTATGTTACTTATATTTGACTGTGCAAATATATATGCACTGAATATTGTAACACACAGATTTATAAAACAAATTCTAATAGACTCAAGAAAACAGCAACACACATAAAATAATAATTTCAGCATCCCACTGACAGTACTAGAGAAATCACTGCAGCAGAAAGCTAATAAAGAAACACTGGACTTCAATTGGACACTGAACTAGTTGGACCTAATAGACATCTACAGAATACTCTACCAAATGACTACATAATATACATTCTTCTCATCTGTGCACAAAATATTCACCAAAATTAACCATAGGCTAAGTTTTAGAATAAGTTTCGATACATTCAAAACATTAAACAAAATAACGCACTTTGTCAGACAACAGTGGAATAAAACTAGAAACCAATAACAAGAACTCTCAAAACCATACAAGTACATTGAAACTAAACGACTTGCTTCTGAATAATATTTTTCAAATAACTTTAAAAAAATTTACTATTTGATGCAGTAATCCCACTACTGGGTATATACCTAAAAGAGCATAAGTCATTTTGCCAAAAAGACACTTGCACTCATATATTTATCACAGCACTATTCGCAATATCAAAGTCATGGAATCAACCTAAGTTGATCCAGTGATTAAATTGGTTAAGGAAAATATGGTACATGTACACCATACAATACTACGCAGCCATAAAGAAAGAATGGCATCATGTTCTTTGCAGCAATATAGATGCTGCTGAAGGCCATTATTCTAAGTGAATTGACACAAAGAAAATTAAATGTTACATTTTTTCATTTATATGTGGGAGCTAAACAATGGATAGACACTGAAGACTGCAAAAGTGGGAGGGTAGGAAGGCGGAAAGGATTGAAAAACTACCTATTGGGTAGTGTAGTCACTATTGAGGGAATAGGTTCATTAGAAGCAAAACACTAGCATCATCCAATATACCTGTACCAAACACCTGCACTGATTTACAAAAAAAAAACAAAACAAAACAGAAACTCAATACAAAACAATAGGATATGAACAGAAATAAGATCCAATATATTCATTTTAACATTTATTTGCTTAATATCCTAGCTGATTCAAGAATGAGAAACACATTGCAGAAGAAAGAGAAATAGTTAGATAAGAGAAGAATACTTTTAATTAATTGCCGATAGTGATTGTGTAGCTGGAAAATAGTACAGTTCTATAAATTAGTAGAATAAGTGAATTTAGCAAAGTTGTTAGAATCAAAGTCAATATACAAAAATCATTGATACACTAGTAACAACAAAATGAAAAATAAAATAAAAAACTTCAAAGAAAAGTAAATTAAAATCCAGTGAGAATGAATTATACACCCATCAGAATGGTTAAAGGCAAGAATTGAAAATCCATGTGTAATGATAATTTGAAGCAACTGGAATTCTACATTTACAGCAGAAGTGCAAAGTAGCTTAATGGCGTGACTAAAGTAGATTATATATGTACACAATAGCTCAACAGTTTTTTTATCTAGATCAAAAGTGAATGCCTACATGAGGGAGGACCTTAAAACAGACCTGGAACTTATTTATTAAAAATTGTGTATTTATCCTTACAGGTTTAAATTCTGTTGCCTTCAAAGTACTTTCTGTTTGATGCAATACACTATACATATATCAAGATACATTTTCCACTGTTCAAAAAAATTTTTGAACTTGTCAATTTTAATGCCCATTAATGTTTTTGCCATTTTTTCTTTCACCTCTTCTACATTGACAAAACATTTCCCTTTGAAGACTTTTTCCATTGGGAAAACAAACAAACAAAAGTCACATGGAGCAAGGTCAGGTGAATAGAGAAGATGGGGAACAGGGACAGGGGTCATGCTGTTTTTGGTCAAAAACTACTGAACAGTTAGCACGGGGTGAACAGATGCATTGCCATGGTGGAAGAACAAGTCCCCTGTTTTCTTTCACAAATTGTGACACAATCTTCTCAAATCTTTCATATAAAAACTTTGGTAGATCATTTGATCTGGAGAAAGAAATTTTGAAATTTATATGAGTTTTTAGTTTGCAATTTTAATTATATTAAGTTTTAAAACAGAACAAACTAACCTATGGGGAAAGCCAGAAGTATGATTATCTTTGTGGCAGTTAATGTTTAGAAGCCTTCTTGTACTGTGTACTTTATATGATTAGTAGTTGCACACGTATATGCCTTTGTGAAAATTTTCCAACTGTGAACTTAATATTTATAGATTATTGACGATTATTTAAATTATTGATAATCTATAATACAATAAAAACAATTGGTGCCCCCAAAAGCCTATTTACTATTTTTCTGCACCTCATACACAGATATACTCATTGACCTAAACTTTCATTCCTGGTTAATATCCAGGGCAACAAAGTCCTGCTACTATGTCACTATAGCCCCCATTGATTTTATCAAGAATGTGAAAAAAAAAAGATTGTTGATCTAAACTAATGCATAAATATAATGCATTTACTGGAAAGATATTGTTGGAATTCTTGAATTTAAGCCAACTCTTAAGTATTTGAAGATTTCCAATATAGAAGTATGCCCTGGATCCCTCAGTTTTAGGTTTCAAGATTATCTTTTACCCTCTCCTGTTTCTGAAATTGAGATGTCCAGAGTCTTTTCTCAAAATCCCCCTTAAAGGGATAAAACTGTTACATTGTAAATAGCAAGTTATGAATGCAAACAGCTTGTTTTGTGTGTATCTTTTCTCAAAAAGTAGTGAAGAGTGCATCTACATAATTTTTCTTTCAACTTTTTTGTATTTTTAGTTCCCCGACGATTTTAATTGAAATATATAAGACTGCTCTACTGAATAAAATATACACATATTAAAATGAAAGAAAAGATATGATCCTTGTTCCAAAATGACTTTACTTTAGAAAGAATAAATAAAAGTATTAATAAGATGAGCAAAATTGTTTGGAAAAAAATAAATGAAACTACTAATGATCTCATTTAGGTACTAAAATGTGCACCCTATATTTTTGCATTTTTAAAATTTTGAATTGTAAGTTTCTTGGAAAGTTTTATTCTCTTCTATGTTTTCTCATAAACAAAATATTTATTTCCATCACTGATTTTTTTGTTGGTAGTGTAGTATACAGCTGTTAAAAATAATGGTTGATTAGGACTCAAAGAAATTGTAATTTAACCTAACTAGCACTTCACTATCAACACCAAACAACTCACAGTAACAAGATGACAACAAAAATGTGTTTATAATATAAATTCTTACAACTGAGGAATTAGGATACTTAATTTTTAGAGCTGGTAGATACTATAGGAAGACAGTACTCATTTGATTTAGGGAAAAAAATGAGGGTCTATATACTAAATATGTAAACAAGAAGATAAATTGAAAAATACTGGTATGATTATAGAATAATATCTACCTAAATGGAGATTTGCCTAAAATTTTTAGAGCATTACATAGAATCCTGCATATTACTAATAATGGATTTGGTTTTATTCAGCAAGAATCATATTTGAAGCATCAACAAAGTCATATCATGATTGAGGGTTAAAGAAAAAATAAATACATATTCATTGACTACTTCCTAGAGGAGAGATATAATGAGCACAAGCAAGGAGAGAAGAATCTTTTACACAAAAATTGGCAAAGCTCTTTTTATTTTATTGGAATAAAAATATAAACCTCTGATATCAAGAGTTTTTAGTTACTTTATTATTTGACTTCTCTTGGAATGATTTTTTTATAACTATTGAATTGAAAATACTTATATCACTCAGAGCTCAGATGCCTTATACTTCTTTATTAAGAATAACCCTTGCATGTCATTTACTTGCTTTCATTTATTTTTAAAATACTGAAATTTAATAAAACAATTTCAATCTAAAGTTGGAAAGCATCTTTAATATCTTCTGCATTATACGTGGACTAAATAGCAGTATAATTTTGGGAAAAAAAGACAAAAATGACCAAGGATATTGCCAAAGTTTTCTGCATTTAAAAATTAGCATACTCGCCGGGCTCGGTGGCTCAGCCTGTAATCCCGCGCCTTGGGAGGTTGAGGTGAGTGGATTGCCTGAGCCCACGGGTTCAAGACCCACCTGGGCAGTGAGACCTCATCTCTACAATAAAAATCAAAAAATCAGCTGGGCATGGTAGCGCATGCCTGTAATTCTGGCTACTCGGGAGGCTGAGATGGAAGGATCGCCGAAGCCCAGCAGGCGAGGTTGCAGTGGCCGGCAGCGGCCACTGCACTCCACTATGGGTGACCGAGTGAGACTCCAACTCAAAAAAAAAAAAATAGCATACTCCATAAGTGGAAGTTAACACACATTGCAAGTAATACAAATATATTAATAATTAGGATAAGTAATGGTTGAGAGAGTTTTATTAGCTAAAATAGTATATGTATATCACAAGCATTATTTATTCTTCACAAAATTATTTGAAAGAAGCTATTGTCACAGAAGTGGATTTAGGATATTAGCATGTAGGAAGTAGAGTAGAGTGCATTCTTGGAAAAATGACTGGTAGGATAAGAAGGAAGAAGGATTGAGTAAAGAAAAAAGTTGAACTGAGTTTCTCGCTATTTTCTTTGGGGAGCTCTAATGATGCAATGGCATTTCACAATTGTCTCATTGAGATGAGAAGTGGGGCATTTATAAGTCCATGGGGACAAGTAATTGAAAGCTTCTGAAAGAGATGTGACTTTAAGTAATGTAGTTCTCTTCAACTAAAAAAAGAGACAAGGCAGATACTTAGTTCATACAGATCCTCTAACTTCAGAATATTTCCTGACAGTGTCAGAGGGATGAAGACCCCAAACTAAGCATTGAGTGAGAGAAGCAACAACCAGTTGAGTCTCTTAAAGCAAGTGAATTTGCAGGGTAACATTCTAAAGATAAGAGGGGTGTTCAGAAAAGGGTTATAGAAGTCTTCATGAATGGGGTTTCCCTTGGTTTATTGTTGGGAGTCAGCCACGGAGACCCACTGAGCGTTAGGGATCAGGAAGGGCCGTTGATCCCAAGACCACTAGGATGCATTCGGGAGCTATTGACCCCATTTCCTCTCCCTTTCTACTCAGCACTAACCAGATTAAGCTCTTGTGAGCTCAAAACATAAAACCTCTGAGACTGGGATGAACACAAGCTAACTTTAGAAGCTCATTGCTCCCACTCTTCCACAAACTGCAGTTTTGGCTTTCACACAACTTATAATTCAAATTCATGTCACATCTAAGAGCCTTAGTATTGGTCACAGGCTTCTGGGTCATGATTTTAGGATTTATTGAAGGTGTAAATTGTAGAATTTGGTTTTAGAAGAAGACAGTCATTTTGTTGAAAGAATGTGGCTGGGTTACTTGCAGGTAGCCCACTGTGAACTTTGGAATGGGCCACATTCCAAACATTCTGGGATGGGCCACTTTTGTTTGTAAAGTAAATACTTAAGCTTCTATAGAATTGTTTAACTTGGCATAAATCAATCAGCTTAGGATGAAAAAGCTTTATAGAATATGTCAGTCATGGATTAGGTTATCCTTTGTTATGGGATTTTAAGATTATCATATGAAAAGGGTTTAAAGGCAATCATTGATTAAGTTTTCATGGATTAAGGTTTCTGCTGGGTGGGGGACGCCCCTCCCACATCTGACTTTGTGTATAAAAGACCCGTTGTAACTCCCAATAATACACATCGCTTCTGCACTAGACCAGAGTCCAGTCTCTTTCTTTCTCTCTCTTTCTCTCTTTCCCCCCAATCGCTGATGCCGTCTCCACCTTTGGGGTACCCTGAACCTGGTTGGAGCTGGTCTCCGGCAATTTATTTGGCTGAATGTTAAACAGAACATGTGCAGATGAGACTCCATTAGACTCTTAAAGAGATAAATATGAAAAAAAGTACTTAATTCCATATAACACTAAAATTCTGACCCCAGTTTTCTGATTAGCCTAGTGCCAGGCTAACACCCATAAGTTCAGTCTCCAGGCCCATGCAGGGCTCTTTCTAGTGGCTCCACGTTTCAGACCACTTCAGTACCTGGGTGGCCCTCACAGCCCGAAGCTTCAGATTTGCTCTAGCACCAGGTCATCAACCCTGAACTCAAACACAAGGCTGATTTGTACTGATACAGACTCCAGGCCTGCACTGAGATAAGCTGAACTCCATGGCTACAGAATTCAGCAGATCCAGAATCCAGGCCTGTCCCAGTAGACACCAGTATTGGACTGGCTTCATAGCAGAAAGCATCTATGAAACCTAATACAAATTATTTGATAATATCCAGTCAGAGAAAAACAAGAAATAAAAATTTAACAAAGAAAAATGAAGTATAAAATGGAATAAAGTGAGCTTATAGAATTTATGAAAGAACATAAAAAAGCAAATATTTGGGTTACAGGAATCCAAAAAGGAAAAGACAGAAAAATAGATAGAAAGCTTAAAGAAATAATAGCAGAAAACTTTCAAAATCCTGATGAAGATATAAATATCTAGGCACAGAAAGTTTAAAGATCTCAAATTTCATTCAAGCAAAGCTACACAAAGGTATTTTGTAATCAAGTTGACAAAATTAAAAGACAACAGATGATCCTAAAAGAAACAAAGAGAAAAGAAGCAGGTAACACATAAGGATGATTCAATATGGCTGGCAGCATATTTCTCAGCAGAAATTGTATAGGCCAAGAGAATGAAATGATATAATCAAAGTGCTGGAAACAAAACAAAACAAAACAATACTAAATCTGTCCACCAAGAACACCCAAGAACATTGCATCCAGCAAATCTACACTTCAAAAATGAAGAAAAAAATCTCATACAAGGAGAACTGAGGGAGTCCATCACCACCAATCTTACAAAATATGTGAATGAAAGTTAAGTTGAAAGGAAGAGATGCTAATTAGAAACATAAAATACAAAAGCACACCATGTTTTTGTGTCTGGAATCTCTGTTCTATTCCATTGATTTATGTGCATATTCCTGTACCAATAGCATTGCTGTCTTGGTTACTCTAGGTTTGTAATGAAGTTTAAGTCTGAAAGGGTGATACTTTCCACTTTGTTCCTTTTGCTGGGGATTGTTTTGGCTATTTGTGCTCCCTCTTGTTTCCATATTCACTTTTCTATTGTTTCCAGGTCTGTGAAAGATGATGTTGGTAATCTGATGACTATTATGTTGAATCTGTAGATTGCTCAGGGTAGGATGAGCATCTTGACAATATTGATTCTTCCGATCCATGAGCAGATGACATTTTTGCATTTGTTTGTGTCATTCTTGATTTCTTTGATCAGTGTTTTTGTTCTCCTTATAAAGGTCTTCCACTTATCTGGTTAGGTGGTTGCCAACGTATTTTTTTATTGTGTATGTGTGACTACTGTGAATAGTATTATGTTTTTTTATTTTGATGTCCTCGTGCTTGTTGCTGGTGTATAAAAATGCACTTCTTCTTTTTCACATTGATTTTGTACCCAAGCCTTAACTAAAGTCATTTTATCAGAGCAAGGAGCCTTTTGACAGACTTCCTAAGATTTTCTAGATGTAGAATCATATCGTCCACAAAGGGATAACTTAACTTTCTCTTTTCCTATTTGTTTGTTTGTTTGTTTGTTTGTTTGAGTTAGAGTCTCACTGTTACCCAGACTGGAGTGCAGTGGCTGCTCCCGGCCACCGCAGCCTTGACCTGCTGGGCTCCAGCGATCCTTCCGCCTCAGCCTTCTGAGTAGCTGGAACTACAGGCCCGTGCTACCACACCTGGCAAATTTTTTGATTTATTGTAGAGATGAGGTCTCGCCAAGTTGCCCAGGCAGATCTCGAACATGTGGGCTCAAGCAATCCACTCACCTCAGCCTCGCAAAGTGCAGGATTACAGGCTGAGCCACCAAGTCTGGCTTCTTTTCCTATTTGGATACCCACATTTCTTTTTCCTGCCTGACTGGTCTGGTTAGGACTTCCAGCACTATGTGGAATAGGAGGGATGAGAGTGGGTATCTTTGTCTTGTTCAAGTTCTTAGGGGAAATTCTTCCAGCTTCTGCCCATAGAGCAAAATGTTGGCTATGAGTTTATCATAGATAGCTCTTATTGTTTTGAGGACTGTTCCTTCTGTGTCTAAGTGTTTAAGGATTTTTATCAAGAAGTGATGCTGAATATTGTCAAATGCTTTTTCTGCATCTAATGAGATCATCTTAGATAAAGCCACTGATAGCAATCATTGGGTAAAGGAGACCATATTTAGTAAATGGTGCTGGGAAAACTGGCTAACCACAATTCAAAGAATGAAACTGAACACTTATTACCACATACAAAAATCAACTCAAAATTGATCAAGGACCTAAATATAAAAACTCAAACTATAAGAATCATACAAGAAAATGTTAGAAACACCCTTCTGGACATAAGAGTAGTAAATTCATGATCAACTCCCAAAAGCTAATGCTACAAAAGCTAATATAGACAGCAAAATAAATCATCAAGAGAATAAAAAGACAGTCCATAGAATGGGAAAACAATATTTGCAAATTTTCTTTCTGTACCTGACATCCAGGATCTATAAGGAACTAAAACAAATGAAGGAAAAAAACAAAAAACAACCCAATTAAAAAGTGGGCAAAGTATGTGAACAGACACTTCTCAAAAGATGACATAAAAGCAGACAACAGACACAAGAAAAACTGCTCAGCTTCTCTAATTATCAGAGAGATTACAATAGGATACCACCTAATTCTGGTACGGATGGCTATCTTTAATAAGTTAAAAAAAAATAAACAAAACCAAAAAAACAAACAAACAAACAAACCAAAAAGCAGGTGCCGGTACAGCTGAGGAGAAAAGGGAATGCGTCTATTCTCTTGGTGGGAATGCAATCCAGTTCAACTAGTCTGGAAAGCAGTGTGACAATTCTAAAAGAATTAAAAATTGTCCTATACAATCCAATAAACCCACTCTTTGGAATATACCCAGAGGAACATAAATCACACTATCAAAAAGACTTCTGCACATGCATGTTTATTGCTGCACCATTCACAATAACAAAAAACATGGAATTGATGCTGATGTCTACTGAAAGTAAACTGGATAAAGAAAATGTGGTACATATGCATGATGGAATTATTATGCAGCCATGAAGAATAATAAAATTATGACTTTTGCAAGCAGCTTGGATGTAGTTGGAGACTATCATACCTAATGATCTATCACAGAAACAAAGAACAGACTACCTCATGTTCTCACTTATAAGTGGACTCTGATCACTAGTCACATTAGCAAAAGCATGGGATTGGCAGTTGCTGGGCACTGTAAGGGGAGGGAGGGAGGCACATGACAACACAAAGTGTACCTGGCCCACTACCGGGGGAGTGAGGACCACCTAGAAGTCCAAAATTTACCTGCATGCAGCCGGCTTATGTAGTAAATTCTCATTTGTACACCACAACTCTATAATAAATAAATTTTTAAAATATAAAAAATACAAACATATAACACACTTGCAATGTAAGTGCATAGTCAAATTCATGATACTCTAACAGTGTGATGGTGGTATATACATCACTTATATATTAGTATAGGTCAAAAATGAAACGCTTCAAAACAATAATAGGAGACATAATATCTAAAGGAATGTTCAATATAAAAAATATAAGCTGTGATATCCAAAATTAAAATGGGATTTTAGTAAAAGTATTAATTTGTAAAGGTGATTATAGTGAAATTATGAGCATCTTAAAATAGCCTGTTGTAACTATTATATGTTTTATGGTAATCACAAATAAAAATCTATGGTAGATAAAAGATTTAAAAAGTAAGGAATCAAATCTTATCACTAGACAAAAATTACCCAATCACAAATGAAAAGAACAAAAAAGAAAGAAAGGAACAAGAATCTACAAAACAACTAGAAAGCAATTAACAAAATGGCAGTAGTAAATCCTTGCTAATCAATAACTAGTTTGCATGTAAAAGCATTCAATTACCCAATTAAAATATATACAGTGGTTGACTGTCTTTAAAAAAATGAAAAGACCCAACTATATGCTGCCTACAAGAGACTTACCTCATTGTTAAGAATACACATAGACTAAAAGTGAAAGATGATATTTCATGCAAATGAAAACCAGCAGAAAGCAAGTGTGGCTATATTTAGATAGACTTTAAACCAATAACTGTAAAACAAGACATAGAAGGTCATTATACAGAAGCAACTCAACTTATAATGAAGTTACATCCAGATAAATCCATTGTTTTTTAAATATCTAAAGTTGAAAGTGCATCTTCAACTATTAATATTTTCATCTCATGATGGACTTATCATATGTAACCTCATTGTAAATGGAGGAGTATACCAAATTCATATCACTTATGCACCATGGTAAAGTTGAAAAAGTATGAGTCAAGTTATTATAAGCCAGGGACTTGTCTATATGTCAATAAAGGGATAAGTTTGAAAAAAAAAGTACATGACAAATATAAACAAACAAATATATACATACACACACACACACACACACACACACACACCACATTCAATATTCTTATAGATATTTTTGTCCAGATGATCTGTCCATTGCTTAAAGTGGCATATTAAATTGCATTAGTTTTTTTATTACATTATATTTCCCCCTTCATGTCTATAAATATTTACTTTATATATTTAAGTGGAGCCTTGATCAGTTAGGTCCGGAACTGAGGAACTGCAGGACCCTTGATCAGTTAGGCTTGATCAGTTAGGTCCGGAACTGAGGAACTGCTGGCTCTGGTGCCTGATGCCAGGCCAACCCAGCGGGTGCCCAGAACAGAACATGCAATATCCCCAAGGCCTGGGAAGAACAGAAACTGCTGCTGGGTCCTGCAGTTCCTCAGTTCCGGACCTAACTGATCAAGCCTCCACTTAAATATATAAAGTAAATATTAATAGACATGAAGGGGGAAATATAATGTAATAAAAAAACGAATGCAATTTAATATGCCACTTTAAGCAATGGACAGATCATCTAGACAAAAATATCTAAAAGAATATTAAACTTAAACTACACTACACTTTAGGCCAAATAGATGTAATAGACATATACAGAATATTCCATAAACAGCATCAGAATATGCATGTAAATGCACAAGAAGCATTATTCAGGTAGATCATATGTCAGTCCACAAAACGGCTTGATACATTTAAAAACATTGGAATCATATCAAATGTTCTTTCTGACCATAATTGTGTGACATTAGAAATCAATAACAAGAAGAACTTTTAAAACATTACAAGCATGTAAAAATTAATATTGGAAATGGACTATTTTTCTGAATAACCAATGGTCAATGCAGAAATCAAAAAGGGAACTTAGAAAATACCTAGTGATAAAATGAAAACACTACATACCCAAACTTATAAGCAAAAACAGTTCTAACAGAAAAGTTTATTTAAAAATGCCTAAAAAAACTCTACACATATACAACCTACCAAGATTAAATCATGAAGAAATAAAAATCTTAACAGACCAATAATTATTAAGGAGTTTGAGCTAGTATTAAAAAACAATAAAAATTCTAGAATCTAATGCTTCACTACTGAATTCTACCTAACTTTTAAAGAATAACTAATACCTATAAGGGTATCTTGCATTTTCTAAGATTCTTATAGTTGACAGGTTTACATTTAGGTCTTTGATCCATTTAGAATTGATTTTTTTTAGAAGGTAGTTATTTTATTTTATTTTATTTTAACTTATTTTTTTTATTTTAAAGATGTGTGGTACAATTCAGAGTTAAGTATACAAGTGTTCCTTATGCAGTTTCCCTTGTTGATGAGGTGTGCTCCCTCTTCCCCAGGTAGATTTCCACTACTGTCAATCCCACTTCCCCTCTCCCCCTCCTGGCAGTTTTCTGCTAATGCCAATACTTTCCTTACAGTTTTGTGATAATTGTTCAAGGTCCACTTATGAGTTATTTGTTTCTGTGAAAGGTCACTCGGTGTTATAGACTCTAAATCCATCCAGGTTGCTGTGAAGTTAATGATTTTGCTCTTCTAAATGGCAGCATAATATTCCATTGTGCATATGTACTACATTTTAAAAATCCAGTCCTCTTTTGATGGACAACATGGTTGGTTCCATGTTCTTGCTATTGTGAACAATACTGAGAATAATGGTGTTGGTAATTTAATGGGTATTGCATTCAATCTGTGGAGTGTCTTGGGTAGGATGGATATCTTAACAAAGTTGATTTTTCCAATCCATGAGCATGGAATATTTTTTCACTTAATTGTGTCTTTTTTTTTATTTATTTGAGCAGTGTTTGGTAGTTTTTGTTGTAAAGATTTTTCAATTATCTGGTTAGGAAGATACCAGGATAGTTCTTTTTTGTGTGTGTGGCTATTGTGAATGGGATTGTGCTTTTAATTTGGTTCTCTGCCTGTTTGTTGCTGGTGTGGAAAAATGTGACTGTCTTTTGCATACTGATTTTGTACTCTGAGACTTTGCCAAAGTTCTTTTTCAGTGCAAGAAAGTTTTCACAGATTCCCTTGGGTTTCCTGGGTATAGGATCATATCATCAGCAAAGAGGGATTTTTAACTTCCTCTTTTCCTATGTGGATATCTTTGATTTTCTTCTCTTACCTGATTGCTCTATCAAGGACTTCCAATACTTGTTGAATAGGAGGGGTGAGAGTGGGCAGTCTTGTCTTTTTAAAGTTTTCAGAGGAAATGCTTCCAAGTTTTCTCCATTTAGCAATATGTTGGCTGTGGGTTTATTATAGATGCCTCTTACTATTCTGAGGCATGTTCCTTCTCTACCTAGGTGTTCAAAGACTTTTATCATGAATAGGTGCTGTAGAATAGGCAATCAATCCTGATCAAAATCCCAAAAGTTCTTGCCATAAGAGATAAGATAGACAAGTGGGATCTCATCAAACTGAAAACCCTTTTAAAGCGAAAGAAGTCATCAAGAGAGTGGGGAGACAGCCCACAGAATGGGAAACAAACATTTGTCAACTGTATCCCTGACTAACGCCTAACATCCAGGATCTACAAGGAACTCAAATGTGCCAAAAGGACAAAAAAACAAAAAAACAAAAACAGCCCTTTTAAAAGGTGGGCAAAAGATACGAGTAGATACTTCTCAAAAAAGACATATGAGCAGCCAACAGATACATTTTTTAAAATGCCCAGCCTCACTAATCATCAGAGAAATGCAAATCAAAACCACACTGAGATGCCACCTAACTACAGTCAGGATAGCCATCATTCATAACTCAAAAAAACCACAGATGCTGGAGAGGATGCAGAGGAAAGCAAATGCTTCTACACTGGTGTCAGGAGTGTAAATTTGTACAAGCTTTTTGGAAAACAGTGGGGAGATTTCCAAAATATCTGCAAATCAACCCTCAATATGATCCACTAATTTCCCTTATGGGAATATACCTGGAGGAACTCAAATCATACTAAAAAGTTACCTGTACACACGTGTTTATTTCAGCATTATTCGCCTTAGAAAAGACATGGAACCAACCATGCTGCCCATCAAAAATGGACTGGATTTAAAAATGCAGTATATATACATGATACAATATTACACACCCATTATGGACAAAATTATGGACTTCACAGCAACTTGGATGGACTTAGAGTCTATTGTACTCAATGATCTATCACAGAAACAAATAACTGAGTACCTCAACATGTGGTCATGTTCTCACTCATAAGTGGACCCTGAACATTTATCATAATACTACAAGGAAGGAATTGTAGCCATTGAACTCTGCCAAGGGAAGGAGAGAGGAGGGTAATCATCAAGGGTACCTGATCCTAAATCAGGCAAAGTGAGGACCAATGGAAAGCACCAACTTCACCTGTATGTTGACCTCTTATATACCTAATCCTGAATTGCACCCCATCTCTTTAAAATAAAAAAATAAAAAGTTTTTTTTAAAAAGAATAACTAGCACCAATCTTTCTCAAACTATTTTTAAAAGAAGAAGAGAAAGAAACATTTCCAAACTCATGTTATGCGATTAAATTTACCTTGTCACCAATACCTGACCATTAGGCAAGCAAAAGAAATAAAAGACATCCAAATTGGAACTAAAGAAGTTAAACTGTTCCTGTTTGAAAATGGCATGATATTGTATGTATAAAACCCTAAAGAGACCATCAAAAGCTGCTAGAATTAATACACTAAATTAGTAAAATTACAAGATCCATAATCAACATAAAAAATTAGTGATATGTTTATACAAGACCAGCAAACTATCTGAAGAAGATATCAAGAAAACAATCCAATTTACATTAACTATGAATACATAAAATAGAAATAAATTTAACTGAAGAGGTGAAAGAGCCATAGACACTGAAGACTGTACAATATTAATTAAATTGAAGAAGACACAAATAAATGGAAAGACATTCTACAGTTATGGATTGAAATAATTAAGACTGCTCCATAATACCCAAAGTGATCTAAAAATTCAACACCATCAATATAAAAATTACTATATTTTTCACAAAAATAAAAGTAAATTTCTATAATTCATGTGAATCCACAAAAGACACCAAATAACCAAAGCAATCTTGACTAAAAAGGACAAATTTGGAGGCAACAAACTACCAGACTTCAAAATATACTACAACTTTTTTTTTTTTAATTGAGTCAGAGTGTTATTCTGTCAGCCAGGCTAGAGTGCAGTGGCACAATCTCAGCTCACCACAGCCTGAACTTCCCAGGCTCAGGCAATCCTTTAGCCTCAGTCTCCAAAGTAGCTGGGACTACTGGCAAGCACCACAACATCCAGCTATTTTATATTTTATTTATTATTTTTTTGTAGAGATGAGGTGTCACTATGTAGTCCAGGCTGGTCTTGAACTCCTGGGCTCAAAGCAATTCTCCCACCTCAACCTCAAAGTGCTGGAATTACAGGCATGAGCCACTATGTCATTACTACTTCATAATTATAGTAACCAACAAAATGTAGTGTTAGAATAAAAAAAAGACACATAGACTGGAGAGACAGAGTAGAGGACCCAAAATAAAACCGTGTATACACAATCCAATTACTTTTCTGCAAATATTCCAAGAACATACAGTGTGGAAAGGATAGTATCTTCAAAAATGAATACTTGAAAAAATTAAACATCTGCATACAAAAATAAAATAAAATTAGATCTTTATTGCACACAAGATACAAAAATCAAGTAAGAACAGATTCAATATTTAAATGTGAGTTCTAAAACAGTAAAACTAGGAGAAGAAAACATAAGGAAAATTTTATAACATTGGTTTGGGCAATTATTTTTGGATACAATTTAAAAGCACAGGTGACAAAAGAGAAGAAAGGGATTTATCAAACTAAAAAAGCTTCTGCACAACAAAAGAAACAATCAACAAATTGAAGAGACAGCATATGAATATTTGCAAGCCATACAACTACTAAAGTATTAATAACTGCACTATAAAATTAACTCAACAAAGTCAATACCAATAAAACAAATAACCCAATAAAAAGTGGGCAAACACTGCACTTTAGCCTGAGTAACAGAGTGAGATTCCAACTCGGGGGGGAGGGGGAGGAAACAAGTGGGTAAAACACCTGAATAGATATTTCTCAAAAGATAACATACAGGTATATAGAAAAGTTTCTAACATCACTAATCATCAGAGAAATGCAAATTAAAGCCAAAATAAAATACCACCCCACACTTCTTTGAATGGTTATTATCAAAAAGATGAAAGATAATAAGTGCTAAGCAGGATGTGAAAAAAAAGATATTAGTAGAGACATTATGGAAAAAAGAGGTTTTCTATATATAGGATATATGTTTACATATTTATAGTATAGATATATATATATAGGATATCATACATATATATATACAGAATTACCATACAATCTCAAATACCACATGATCTTACATATATTTGGAATCTGTAAAAATTAAAGTCATAAAGAGAATTTAAAATGAAGGCTACCAGAAGCTGGAGATTATGGGTTGGGTAGATGTTGGTCAAATGATACAAAATTCAGTTAAATTCAAGAGGTCTATTGTACAAAATAATGACTTCAGCCAATAATAATGTATTGCATTCTTAAAAATTGCTAAGAGAATAGATTTGAAGTTTTCTCACCACAAAAAAAGGATAAGTGTGTAAGGTAGTGCATATGTTAATTAGCCCAATATAACCAATCCATAATATATGGATATTTCAAAATATCATGTTGTACATGATAAATATGTATAATTTTTGCCAATTAAAATATATAAGTGAAAAAACTATTAAAAAACTCAATATAGTACTATTTTATAAAACTTCAAGCAGTTTCTCACCACTTTAAAAATAGAGCTGCCATGCCGGGCTCGGTGGCTCAGCCTGCAATCCCGCGCCTTTGGGAGGCTGAGGTGAGGATTGCCTGAGCCCGCGGGTTCGAGACCCGCCTGGGCAGCGAGACCTCATCTCTACAATAAATCAAAAAATCAGCCGGGCGTGGTAGCGCATGCCTGTAATTCCGGCTACTCGGAAGGCTGAGGCAGAAGGATCGCCGGAGCCCAGCACGCTTTGGCTGCGGTGGCCGGGAGCGGCCACTGCACTTCAGTCTGGGCGACAGAGTGAGACTCCAACTCAAAAAAAAAAAAAAAAAAAATAGAGCTGCCTTATAATGCAGCAATATTATTATACTCCTATGCATATACCCACAATAACTGAATACAAATGTCCCAAAACTGATATAAACAAGAGTATTCAAAGTATCTTTACTCTTAAAGGCCTTAGAATCAAAACATATGAATGTTTATTAATAAACTGATATGTTATATAATGGATTAGTGTAGAGTTATAAATTAAAATAATGAGCTATTGACACATCAACATAAATGGGTTTTGAAGAAATATATCGAAAAAAGTGAGATAAGAATGTGTGCTTTCATCTATATTAATTTCAGTAATGAACAGATGTAACCTCTGGTGTCAAAAGTAAAATTACTAGGTTCCCCTGGAGACCCAATGTTTATTAATGAGAAAGTAGCATGGACAAACGTTCTGTACTTATAGAGGTGTGGCATATATAAAATTTTTGTATTGAATTTTTCTATCAAATTGCTGATGTGTTATTTTAATAACTAATATTTAATATTATTAAGTTTTCACTGTAATAGCTTTTGTTTACATTTATTTTTTTAAATGACATTTGTTTTTAACCTAATTATTATATTTTACAGAAAGAATGCATTATTAAGTCAAACCTGATACTACCATGCTGTATATAAGCTCTTGCTATCTAAAAAATTGCAGTGCTTTAAAAAATTTTTTTATTTATATTTTAAAGTCATATAAATTTCGCAAATGACATTCATTTGCGATATAATGTGCATAATTTTTTTATTTATGGATTTGTTAGCTTAACTTTTGGCTTGTCAATATGCTATATTGTTATACTATCTGCTTGGATCAATATTTTACTGACAGTACTAGTACAGTGGCTATTTGTAATCAATATTATTCTAAATAAAAAATAGTTTATTTTGGCTGATTTCATGTTTAATACATTAAAGTTTTAGAGAAAAATATTTGTTACTTTTCCAAGTAGTGTGACTCAAAGTACTAAATAATAATATATTTATTTAGACATGAGTGCATGTTTACCTGCATTATTTTTGTTATATGTGCAATAACTAAGTTGAGAAATGACAAGCACAATAAATTGTCTTGGTATTCAAAATAACTGGAAATATTAACAGGCCTTTGTAATTTTCTAGTACTAGAACTGCTGTTTTTAGTGGTAGAGACTTCCCACAGTGACTATTTGACTTCCTGCAGAGTCCTTGCGACACATATTGTTGTATTCACTATGAAGAAGATAGGAGAGATTCAGTTATGGAGAAACTATTTCCAAGTTAATCACTCTTTTTCAATAAAACAACAGTTGGGCTCTAAAGCACTGTAATGCAGTTTTAGAAAATTGAAACGTCATGCAGTAAATTCTTAAGAATTATGCAGCATGCTTTTTCTTTATATTATGCCAAAACTACATTTTTAAAGATTCATGTATTGAAATTTAGAACCAGACATGAGGAAGCTATCACTAATATAATGTGATCCCTATGGCAGTGTGCTCTGAGAATTTGTTGATTAGACTACATTAGCATGCACTTAAACCACTAGGGTTGATTTTGATTTATAAACATATGTATCTTATACCACCAGGTCTTATTCCTGTAACATATTAGTATAAAACTTTTCAAATAGATATCATCAAATGAAGGAATCTTTTCTACTTAAGAAAAAATATAGGAAACTACTTTCACAGTAAATATGCTTGAAAAATAAGCATATGATAAGCAAAGCTATAAAAATAAGTTCTATGACTGTCGCTAATATGTGAATATAAATTCAAGAGGAAAAAAAAATCCAGCAAAAAAGAGCAAATTACCTTCATGTACTTAGAGTCATTCAGTCTAACTTCTTTTTTGCACATCTAGAATCTTAAAGAGTGTGCTCTTTTTCTCATTTAATATTCTGAGTGTGCAAAAGTTATTGTGTATAAATAATGTAAGCACTCTATTTTTTGTTACTACTTTTACAAAAAAGTCAATTATTTTACTAACCAGTTTGTAAATAATAACCCTGTAAATTTACAAAGAAAACAAAAGAAGGAGGGAGAGAAAAGAGATAGAATTAAGTGCAGTGGAATGGCTCTTGTCACTTCATGTTATAAAATTATGAATCTAAATGTTTTATAAGGAGCTGATTAAAACATAAATAGAAAGTGTCAATAGTTTTTTTTTTTAGTTCTACAAAGTTAACAAAAATTTAAAAATAGCAATGAAACTATGCTAGGAGAAAGAAGAGTGATATAAATAGAGTCAATTATTGTACTTGATAAATGCATAAATATTGTCCAAAATTGATAATGATAATTACCAACTGAAAATTATACTGAATAACAGAAAAAAGATCAATGAATGCTATGTGACATTTCATTTAAAACAGGGAGGAAATTACTTTGGAATTAAAAATAGAAACAAAATAGATTTAGATTCGATTTTATTGGTGTATAATATTTGTAATTATATATGGGTTACATGTGCTATTTTGATACATGTATACAATATGTAATGGTCAAATTAAGGTATTAGGATATCCATTACCTTGAATATTTATTTTCCTGTGTTGGGAACATTTCAAATATTTTCTTCCAGATATTTTGAAATATACAATGTATCGTTAGAAGGAGTAAACTAAGTGGCTCCTGAGGTGATTGTTGTTCTTTCTTAAAAGATACTTGGTGCTGGGCTTGGTGGCTCAGCCTGTAATCCCGCGCCTTTGGGAGGCTGAGGTGAGTGGACTGCCTGAGCCCGCGGTTCGAGACCTGCCTGGGCAGCGAGACCTTATCTCTACAATAAATAAAAAAATCAGCCGGGCGTGGTAGGGCATGCCTGTAATTCCGGCTACTTGGAAGGCTGAGGCGGAAGGATCGCAGGAACCCAGCGGGTCGAGGCTGCAGTGGCCGGGAGCGGCCACTGCACTCCAGTCTGAGCGTCTGAGTGAGACTCCAACTCAAAAAAAGAAAAAAGATACTTGGTATGGTATGATACCATATGTTTGATTTGACATGTATTATTTGTAAAGTTAAAGACACAATAAAATATAATGAATAATGATCAGCTGTATATTTCAAAATAATCAGTATAGTAATTTCCGCAATACAGAACAAAGATATTCAAACACTAGAGAGAAAGAAATTACACAATTTATTGTACAAACACAAATACTAAGTTTCTAAAAAAAAGAAAAAAACAAATGTATAAAATAGAAAGAAATGTAGAAAATGAGAAGCGTATAAAATATTTTTTATGAATGAAAGAGTAAATGTTATTCAGATGTTAAACTTTAACAGTGATAAATGTGAGAAGCCTATTTAGGAGGAATTTGACAAATAATATTGATGCATCATATAGAAAAAAGAATATGTAAAAATAGTCAGAAAAATATATAAAACAGGGGTAGTTAACTAATCAGTTCTTTTTTAAGTAAAAAATAATCAAAGCCAAAATACCTAGACAGAAAAACAGAAATTTATTCAAAAGTATATATAAATTTAGCATATCATCAAAAAACTTCTTGAAAAAATGTTGGATTTACTGCAGATGTTTGAATTCAAAGCACTATTTGCAAAACAGCAAATCTACAGTTTCAGTTAAATTATTGAACAAAAGACATTGTAAATAATCAAATATTTAAATTAAAAATTATAGAAGCTAATGTAAAGCTAAGATTTAAAAATTTTAATGTATGAGTCTTTTTAAAATTGTAAATGTAAAATAAAACAATACTATCGATAATCTTATTTAAAAATGGGGAAATCAGGATAAAGAGATTTATTTTGTCCAAGTATGTATTTCCAGAGCTTAGATTCTAATATATTATTTGAATTTATTTGCTATATGCTTGTTATTATCATAATTAAAATTATATTCTATTAGTATTAACTAAATGGAGGTCTCCATATAGTGTAACAGTTATTAAATGGTCCTTAATCAAGGAAGTGCTTGTGATACATTTAGGTACACTCGTGGCTGTAAATGGTTTAACTCAGTTTACTTGTGACAGAAGCTAACAACATGATGGTCATCAATACTTTATACTCAATATCAATCAATGACTGCTCTACAATTACATAATACTCTGACATTTTTGAAGATTTATTTCATTGTATTTTGTATTTCAGGGACTTAAGAACACAAGTGATTTAGTCTATGATAGGCCTACTCTTCATTATAGAGTGAAACGTAAGTTCATTCATCACTGTATTCCCATAGTAGATGAAGAATAACTTTAAGTTGGATTACTGCATACATAAAATTTTTTATATAAATACTCTATTCACTGTGTTTTGTGTATATTATTTAAATCAAGGGGATTAAGAATAGTGAATCCCAGATGCAGAAAATAAAATGTGTAGGAGTATACAGTTTATATTTTTCTAAATATTTAATCAAAGATTTCATGTGTGGAGAGAAGACGCAGTAAGTATCAATAAGTTATACATGAGTAAGATAATATAAAGAAAAGAATTTTAAAATGAGTAAACATAATTACTAGACTGGAGACATTTACATTGTTTCTTGACAAGAGATAACAACTGCTACACTGCCAGTGGTCTTGTAAATATCTTCCCCAAAGTCTAAAGTGGTAATTAATTTCTAATTAAATGTATCTAGGCTCTTAACAAACTAAAAGTAATTTGAATATATCCATATAAACAATATTTTCAGTAAGTGTTGACCCCAAAGTAGCAACACTTGTAAATATTTTACATCTTAATACAACACATAATCATGAAAGTTTAAGGTTAAATTCTTAGCCTTACCACTTGGGGATATTATCTTTTAATTTATTTAGTTATCTTCCACTTCGTTTTCTTTTCTTTCTTTTTTTTTTTTTTTTTGAGTTGGAGTCTCACTCCGTCGCTCAGACTGGAGTACAGTGGCGGCTCCCGGCCACCACAGCCTCACCTGCTGGGCTCCGGCGATCCTTCCGCCTCAGCCTTCCGAGTAGCCGGAATTACAGGCATGCGCTACCATGACCGGCTGATTTTTGATTTATTGTAGAGATGAGGTCTCGCTGCCCAGGCGGGTCTCGAACCCGCGGGCTCAGGCAATCCACTCACCTCAGCCTCCCAAAGGCGCGGGATTACAGGCTGAGCCACCGAGCCCGGTTCACTTTGTTTTCTTAAGCTTCTGATCATTATGTAGTAAACTGATTTCAGAACTCATGAGTGGGTCACTGATCATAAACTGGAAAACACTATAATACATCAAATAATACATATTTTAAACCATGCTATATGCACAAATTTTGTTTGGTCTTCTGTTTCAATTTCCTCACATTATAAGGTATATTCAAAATGGAAAAATAATTGATATAGAGTAGTTATCAAAGTATGTAAAAATGTTTAGTTAGTGTAGTTTGAGTGTATATGGCAGTAATTCTATAGATAATTTAGATAATTCATTAGTTTTTAATTTTCAAAGACTGTTCCCATTGAAATATTTAATTATTTCCTGTACCTGTATCACTTATGTCTTCTTCACATTTATTCTGTGATTGCTAACCCAGTTCCTACTTCATTAAATATCATAGTATTGATAGAATTATAAATGTAATCATAACATTGGTTGTTTTCATTGTTTATTTGAACTGCCATGTGTCAATCTTACTTATTTTTTTATGAATACATTGTATAGAATTGCTGTTAAAATGGTCCTTTACATAGAAAAGAGGAAGGCTCAATTTTTTGAATTAGGTACTTTGAGTAGTCTTCTCAAACATAGTATTGCCTTCAGTAAATTTTAATAAGGTTTAGAAAAAGATGTTATTTTAAACCACAAAGAAGGAGAATTTTCAACAATGAGAATAGCTGGGGAAAGAGAATGCTGCAATATTACAGAGAAGTAACAAGACTGATGCCAAGTCATCGCTATGAATCTTTTCAAGCAAATGTCTTGAGTAACCTTAAAAGATAATGTCAGTGTCAGAAATGGAGCAAAGCTGTGCAAATTGCATCTGTAACTTTGAACCAAATGCTCTCTCAAAAATACTGTTGGTTCCTTTATGCCACCCCTATTTTCTCCTATCACTGTCCTTGATTTTTATAAAAATGTACCACATAAAAAAAGTAAGTATTATGAACATACTATCAACATATCAAGAAGAAGAGTACCAGGGTGAAGAAGGAGAGCTCGGTTGATATCTCAGAGAAAGCATAAGGTTGAGATTAGAGTGAAAAACCCAATATATAAATTATATGTGACTAAATTCAACATTAACGTAAAGCCAGTGAATGAGATATAGTATCAAGGAGGGTGACAAATAAAATAACGTGTGCTGAGGAGAATTGTATGTGAAGAAAATTGGAGATACTGGGAAAAATGCATGTTTTGGAAATGACTTTGGTGAAGAAGGGAGGTATCAGGGCTAACTTTTAACAAAGTCTGTGGAAGAATATACCTCTGTTTTTAATTGTCCGGGAAGAGGTATCTTTAAGGAGAGATGAGATATATTTAAAACTGAGAAGTGAACAAAAGATTAAAGGGTGACCAAAAAAACAAAAAAACAACAAAAAAAAACACAACAATTAGTTTTTGGAGGATGTCATGTTGTTGTATAGATTTCTTTGACTAGGTAAGTGTTCTAGAAGGCGATCGGCATTAGTGTACAAGCTAGCATTGTTGTAAGAAGTTATGTTCAGCTTCAGTGATGGTTTTTAATTCTTTCAACATGTTTCCCCATTTCATGGTGGTGATTTAGGGGCGCACCTACCTATGCTGAGTGTTCAGCAGTTTTTGACTAAAAAATGACAAAAACACTATGACCTACCTCCCTTTTTGCCCTGTCTTGCCCTGAGCAATTTTTTTGTTTGTTTCCCCTGATTAAAAAAAAACAAGTCTTAAAAGGGAAACGTTTTGCCGAAGTGAAAGAGGTAAAGCTAACAACAACAGAAGCACTATAAAAGGCATCAAAATTGACATGTTCAAAAACTGATATGAGCAGTGGAAAAAATATCTTTCTAGGTGTATTGGATCAAATGGGAATACATTGAAAGTGACTGAAGTTTAAACATTTAAGAGTAAGAATAAATACACAATTTTTAATAAATAAATTACAAGTATTTTGTGGTCACTCCTTGTACATGGAGGAGATTTCAGATGCCAGGCAGACTACTGGCGGTGGTAGATGTTCCAGATGATAGAATTTCCAGAAGATATAACTCCATGAGACAGGGTTGTATGAGAGAGCATTATGACAGAGGAAGCACGGAAAATTATACAAACTACAGAATTGTTAAGAACAAACGACTATAAACATATATTTTTGAGATAAAAAGTAATGAAAAAGAAAATTGAATTATAGGCAAGGTAATTTTACTCTCACTATCATTTGGAGACTAGTGTGCACTTGGGTGCTTCGTAATACAAACTGTGATCTGGAGGATAGTAGTCTAGTTTAAGTTAATGCTCCTTTACTTCCTTTTATTTAGGGACTGAAAGGCTGTGATGAAGGTTGAAGCTATTAGCGTATGATCCTAATGATTCAGCAGATAGAGTGGTAGCTTGAGGCATATAGGAAGCAAGGATGGTGAACTCAATAAAAACAAACAGGGACCAAGAGTGGGTGAGAAAGCAGTCCTATGAGTCTTATAAGGTTGGAGGCTTTCCAGGTTACTATGTTGGCCAGGGAGTTGGATAGTGAGAGGAATATTATATTGGAACTGTAAGAAATCTTTAGAAAATCTTTGGTGTTCAGCATAACCAAAAGTTATTGAAAACCTTATTGAATATAACAAACAATAAAGAAAACCTTAACTTATCACATACATAATTTTTTAAAGTGCTAGTTATTAAAATTCTGAATCCAAAATTCTGGATCCAGAAGCACATGAAGATAATTAAGTACTGTAGCAAAATAAGCCTTATTTGAACTGCTGATATTTTGATATACATAATTAAATGTTTTAATACAAATATAAATCTGTATGCAGACAGTTACACCTTTTTTTTTTTTTTTTTTTTTTTACTTTGATCTTTCTTCTAGTTGAGTTTCATCCTGCATTTTTATTTTTTGGGCCTTAGTCCCAGAAAATTCCAGAAAGTCCTAGTGCTTACAATAGTTTAAATATGGCCAGTTCAGCATCAACCATCAAGGTGAGAATACAGTCTAAATACTAAAGTCCTATAAAGACTTCTCACTGCTAATCACTAATCACTAATGTTGATGCCAATTTTGTACCTTGTTCTAGGATCCTGTGTTGTGACCTGGTCATCATCTTATACTTATTTCATTTTTCTTGTGGATTCTGGAACATTTTCTACACTTTCCTGAGAGGATAGAACCCTCTTAGATCCAGGGTGTGTTCTCTCACTAAGCTTTGCCAATATTAAGAGCACCATTTGGATTCTCATTCTTTTTCTTCCTGAAGCAATTCTCTCCCCTTAGCCTTCCAAGTAGCTGGGACTACAAGTATGCACCACGGGGCCTGACTTTTCTTTTTTTCTTTATTTTTAATAGAGATAAAGTCTTGCTATGGTGCCAAGTCTGGTCTCAAACAACTTGGCTCAAATGATCCTCCTGCCTTGTCCTCTCAAAATTCTGGAATTACAGGCATAAGCCACCATACCCAGCCTCCATGCCATGCATTTTAAACTATTACTTTAAAAAATACATTGGTACTGAATAAAATTACAATATACATAGACTTGTTAACTGCTTATTTCCCTGTATTTGCATAATCGCTAATTCAAGGAATAAAAGCATTTTAAAATCACATTATATGTTGCCATATCACCCAAACAGTATGCAGATGTTAATTTTACTTTATATTTGACAACAGTTAGATTTTTATTCATCTTTTTAAAATGTGCTAGATTAAGAACAAATTGTATTTCATTATTTACAAGTAGAAAGTAACCATCAATGACTTTATCTAAAAAGAAACAGAAAATTAAAAAGCAAAATCAGATAAAGAAATAAATATCTACTCTTATTTTATTCTTTCCAGATCACCAGTATTTGGTTTCGTCTACAAAAGACAATTGTACATTTCTGAAGTCCTATGGTTATACTATATTCTGGTCTATACAACTCATTAAAACAATTGATTAATAATATGATTATATGTAATTTTAGTGAAAATATGAGACTGTGTATATTTATATAAAAGAATTCTCAAAAGTTATATATTAGCTAGTATGTTTTGCTCCAAAATGGATCCTATCACAATATCAGCATATTTTAGGCAACAAAGTTTATTGTGATTGTGCAAAGCAATCTTCAAGGTACAAAATTTGTTAAGAAATAAGGTTGCAAAACTCTAAGTGATGTTATTCCCTATTTTCTAATCATGAATTGATTTTACAATTTATTCTCACATGATCATTTCTCAAAATAGGGCTTTACAAATAATACTTAACATCTATTTCTAAGGAAAAAAGCCGCATTTACATATATATTCTCTGTAATCAATGCTTCAATTATACATATTTATTCCACCTTTAACTCTGTATTTAACTTTTTTTAGACTCTAACAATTTACATTCTTTTGTTGTTTTCTCTACTCCAGTGTATTCTCACTTTCTTGTTGTTTTATATAGAGACAGCATATTCTATCATCTATTACACTTTGGTTTTTCTTATTTTTATTGAAGTATGATTGAATAGTATGAAATGGACAGTGCTTAAATGTGAATGTGTAGTTTGATGAAATTTTACAAATGAATGAATCCTTGTAATCTGATCAACTCATAACAGTCAATATACAGAAATCAACATGGGAAATCCTCTAATTCTACATAAAAAAGTCATTTTCTGATTACCATTTCAATAAATTCAATATTTTTTCATTAGAGAATTTCCTATAAGTGAAATCATAGAGTAGGTAATATTTCTGAACTTTTTATTCAGTATGTTTTTCAAATTCATTTATGTTGATGTCTCCATTTTTTTTTTAATGTGTCGTTTAGTAGTATTTCATATTATAATACCATATGACTTATGGACCCAATCTCTGTTAATAGATATTTGGATTTTTCCAGTTTGGTCACTGTAAATAAAGCAGCTATGATCATTATTATACAAAACTTTTTGTGGAGATACAAGAGGGACCCAAATAAAACCCAGAGTTATCTTTTGGAGGGCAGGCCCCTTATAATACAGGCTCCTCCACCTCCCCACCCCCACTAGTTAAGTGTTTTAGGAACCCGGGGTATCAATGTACCAGGTAGCCTCGTTGTGAGAGACTGCTTTGGCTTCAATTAATGTTTTTCTGAAGATTATTTCAACATGTTTGACCATTTCCTGATGGATAATTTACGAGTGCCCCTGCTCACACTGTCCTAAAAGTTCAGCAGTTTTTATGAAAAATGAGCTGACCCCTGTGCTCCACCCTCCTTATTTACCTCATCTTGCCCCAAGCAATTTTTTTGTTTGTTTGTTTTCCCAGATGAAAAAAAATCCTCAAATGGAAGCATTTTGCCTATGAAGAAGGGTTGGAACACAAACAGCAGATGCACTAAAAGGCATAAAAAATGATAAGTTCAGAAATTGTTTCGAGCAATGAAAAAGTCATCTTGATAAATGTATTGCACCTAGGGAGAGTGCTTTGAAGGTGGCTAAAATTTAAACATGTAAAAATAAATACATTTAAAAAATAAATAATGGTATTTTGGGGTCCCTACATATATAGATATATGTATGTATGCATATTTTTTTTTTCTTGGTTAGTACTTAGGAGTAGATTGGTTGGGTCAGAGGGTTCATGGATGCTTTCTTTTGTAGGTAACTACCAAACTTCTCCAAATTGATTGAATCACTTTGCACTTTAATCAGAAATGTAGATAAAGTTGTGTTGACTCTCATCCCTGATAAAATTGAATAGTTTTGATATTCATTGAACTATTTAGTGTTAAGTGGTGGTAAGTCATTGTACCTTTACCTTGACATTTTTAGATATCTAATGTTGTTGAACACTGCTTAATGTGCTAACTGGCTTATTAGATATCTTCTCTGGTGAAGTGCTATTTTTGTAATTGTTGAAATTTATGTATGTTAAGATACGTTCCTTGTTAGAAATAAGTATTATGAATACGTTCTCTCATATATGGCTTGCATATTGTTTTCTTTAATGGTGTTAAGTGATAAACAGACATTGATTTTGATAGACTTTAATTCTTATTCTTTCCTTTTTTTTTTTTTTTTTTTTGAGTTGAAGTCTCACTCACTCGGTGGCCCAGACTGGAGTGCAGTGGCATGCTCCCGGCCACCACAGCCTCGACCTGCAGGGCTTGGGCAATCCTTCTGCCTCAACCTTCCAAGTAGCTAGAACTACAGGCGTACACTACCATACCTGGCTAATTTTTGATCTACTGTAGAGACAAAGTCTTGCCAAGTTGCCCGGGTTGGTCTCGAACTCTCATGGTCAGGCAATCTACTCACCTTGGCTTCCCAAAGTGCTGGGATTACAGGCTGAACCACCGAGCCTGGCCTATTTTTTCTTTCATGTTTAGTGTTTAGGTGTCTGGTGAAATCTTGATTTATGTCAAAATTGCAAAGTCGTTCTTTGTTTTTATATAGAAGACGCATTTTTTAACCTTTGTATAAAAATAAAATGGAAAGTTTTATCTCTACTTTTTTTCAGTATGTCTGTCTGTGATTTCAGTAATTTTTAAAAAAAATTTTTCTTCATGAATTTCTTTGGCACATATACCTGGATCTAGCTGATTCTTCTTCTTTTTTTTTTATTCCAGTGCCAATAAATACTCTATTGATGACAAACAAAGAACAGAGTATCATATGTTCTTACTCATAAGTGGACCTTGAACAATTATCATACTATAGGAAAGGAACTGGCTGTAGTGGGAAACTGCTAGAGGAGGAGGAGTAGGATTGATAGCTAAAGGAAATTGCCAAGGGAGGGGAGGGCACACCTCATCAATAAGGTACCTGCATAATGAACATTTGTATACCTAACCCTGAATTGTACCCAAGTCTTTAAAATAAAAAAAGTTAAAAGTTAAAAAAATATTATGAGGAAAAAAGGGAAGAATTCCTCTTTCTTGGACAGAAGATAATTGTCTTCAATTAAAGTAAACTCACTCACACACACACACACACACACACACACACACACACACACAATTTTCTAATTGCTCAAATCAGGTCATGGGATTGCTGCAACTTTATCCTTTAATAGTTTCTACTACTTTAAGTTGTACAAACAATTCAAATTGCCCTGACCAGTGAAAGAATAAACAACTCGTATATGCAGGAAAGTTTCACTCATAAATACAAAGAACAAATTTCAAAATAACACGCTGAATAAAATAAGTCACATGAAAGAGCAAATTCTAAATTTTTTTCATTTATAATACATTTTACAACAGTCAATACTAAATCATAGTAAACTATAGGACAAGGGCAACACACTTGGGTCCCCTCCCACTATGGGTGCTTTCTGTCCTCTCAATAAATCTTGCTTTAAAAAATATATATATAGGACAGTAATTGATTTATGAGAAATGAGTAGGAAGGAATATATTATAAAAGTGTCATGAGGGAATTTTCTTAGACAGTACAAATATTTTATATTTTACTAGCTGTGGTAATTATATGACAGCATTCATTTGGGAAACTCATGTAACTGGACACACAAAATATATGTATTTATTATTCATAAATTATGTGGCAACCCGGTTGATTTAAAAAGTTACCAATAGTAATTTAGAGTCATCTTTTTTTTCTTGATATGTATCGATTTTGATTTTATCAATTTGGAAGCTCTTTTGTAAATGCATGCACACTTAATATTCTTATTTGTTGATGACTTGACACCTTCAACATTATGTAATAGTTCTCTTTATCTCCTGATTTGAAGGCACTATTGGATGACTTCTGTAGCATGGCATACTGTTTTTATATCCTGTTAGCAAAGTATCTATTTACCTTGGCATTATTTTATTTAATGTTTATCTTATATAGGCAGTATATGGTTGGATGTTCATTTTCAAAATCACTTATGACAGTTTTTGTGTGTGTGTGTGGAGAGGAGAATCAGAAGGGTACTTTATTTTCGGCTGCTCATCTAATGTGCTTCACAGAAAATTAAAATGAAGGCTTGGTATGTACAGAATTGTATTCCCACAAAATTTCATATGTTGGAGCCCTACCGCCAAAATGATTGTACTTAGAGAAAGAATTTTAGGGTAAGTGAGGTTAAATGAGATAACATGTGAGGTCATGATCTGAAAATATTGTTAGCTTTAAGAGGAGGATCTTTCCCTCCTTTTCTCCTCCTCCTCCTTCTCCTCCTTCCTCTCTCTCTCTCAACAAACCACATTATCTAGTACCTTTTTGTAGTCCTATCTTTCAGAACGTCAAGAAAATTAATTCCAGATGTTTAAGTCACACAGTCTATGGTGGTTTATTATGGCAGCCCAAGTTGCTTGAGACAATTTGTGGGACTGGGAAATGAAGAAATATGTAATAAATACCTACAATGTGTATTTTGCTTTGAAACTGGATGATGAGCAGGGGCTAAAATATTTTTGAGATGAATACAAAAATGCTAAGAATTCCCTAAATAAACTGGACAGATATAGATGTGACAAGTGAGTCTGAAGAAGGCTCAGAAAATAAAGAGGAGAGCAGGGGAATAAGCTCCCACCTTATTTGTGTGATTCTTATCTGTTAAAGAATCACACAAATAACCATGATCAGAATGTAGGTAGAAATAAGGACATTAAAGGCACTTCTGATGAGACCTCAGAAGGAAATTAGACCATAATAATTAAAACAGAGGAAGGAAATTTCTTGTTACAACTTGCCAAATAGCTTGAATGCATTGCATGTGTTTTCTATGATGTTGTGAAAGGTAGAACATTAGAGTGATAAAACTGAATATTTAGCTGAGGTGATTTCTAATCTAAGGGTGCAAGGAGTATTTTGGTTACTCCTGACTACTTACAGTAATTTGTCAGAAAATTTTTGTAGTGGTAAAATACATATAACATAAAACTCGCCATGTAAACCATTTTTAAGAATACAATTCAGTTGAATTCATTACACTCACAACGCTGTACAGCCATCACCATTATCCATTTCCATTTCCACAGGTTTTCCATGAACCCAAAGGAAAGTCTGCCATGAATACCCCGTCTTTATGTATAAAAATAACCTATGCAGACAGGTGAAAGCCACAGGCACTTTCCCTACGACTTCCCAACACCAGATCAAGTCTGAAGTGGAATCACTTACAACTGTTGCTACAGTATCTCTAGTAAAGGTGTCCTCTTCATTAATCTATCACATTATTTATTGACTCTATATTATAACAGATTAAGGTTTACCTATTTCCTTATCACTCTCTTTTCTTACTCTTTTTTTGTTTTAAACATATTTTTTATTTTAAAATTGTGGGGGTGCAGTTAAGGGGTTGGTATAAAAATATGCATCGTTCAGGCACCCTAGTTGATAAGAGTTGTCTCCCCAACCCCGGATAGATATTTACTACCATTAATCCCACCTCCCTTCCCCTCCCTACTCCCCCATAGTTTCTCGCCACTGTCAATCTTTTTCTTATAGTATTATGATAGATGTCAAGGTTCACTATATGAGTGAGAACATGTGATACTCAGATCTTTGTTTCTGTGAGAGATCACTCAATATTATTGACTCCAGTTCCATCCAGGTTGCTATGAAATTCATGAGTTTGTTCTTTTTTATGGCTGTGTAGTATTCCATCATGTATATATAACACATTTTAAAAATCCAGCCCTCTTTTGATGGACAGCATGGTTGGTTCCAGATTCCTGCTATTGTGAACAATGCTGCGATAAACATACGTGTGCAGTATCTTTTTTATAGAGTGATTTGAGTTCTTCAGGGTATATTCCCAGTAGGGGGATTGTGGGGTCATATGGGAGGTCGATCTTAGAGCTTTTAGGAATCACCATACTGCTTTCCACAGAGGGTGCACTAGTTTACACTCCCACCAACAGTGCAGAAGTGTTCCCTTTTCACCCCATCCTCTCCAGCATCTGAATTTTTTTTAGTTATTGATAATTACCTTTTTGACTAGAGTTAGGTGTATCTCAGTGTAGATTTAATTTGCATCTCCTTGATGATTAGTGAGGTTGAACATTTCTTCATGTGTCTGTTGGCTGCTTGATGTCTTCTTTTGAGAAGTGTTGTTCATATCTTTTGCCCACTTTAAAATGGGGTTGTTTGTTTGTTTTTTTCTTTTCAGCACATTTGAATTCCTTGTAGATCCAAGATATTAGGCCTTTGTCAGACATGGAGTTGGCAAATACTTTTTCCCAGTCTGTGGGCTGTCTCCCTGCTCCCTTGATAGTTTCTTTGGTTTTGCAGAAGCTTGTCAGTTTAATGAGGTCCCACTTGTCTATCTTATCTCTTATGGAATGTATATTTCAGGGTTTTTTCAGGAATTGGATGCCAGTTCCAATTTCCATAAGGGTGTATCCTGCATTTTCTAAGGTTCTTATGGTTTGAGGTTTTACATTTAGGTCTCTGATCCATTTGGAGTTAATTTTTGTGTATGGGGATAGATAGGGGTCCTGTTTCAATCTTCTGCATGTGGTCAGCCAGTTTTCCCAGCACCATTTACTGAATAGGTACCCCTCTCCCCATTGGTAGGTGGTAGAGGCTTTGTCGAAGATGAGTTGGTTGAGAAATTGAGGTCTTTCTTCTGGAATCTCAATTCTTTTCCATTGGTCTATATGCCTGTTCCTATATCAATATCAAGCTGTTTTGGTTATTGTAGCTTTATAGTAAAGTTTGAAGTCTGGTAATGTGATACCTCCTGGTCTGTTTTTTTTTATTTTTTTTTTACTGAGGATTGTTCTGACTATTCTTGGTCATTTGTGTTTACATATGAATTTCTGTATTGTTTTTTCTAACTTTGAGAAGAATGTTGCTAGTAATTTGATGGGTATTGCATTAAATCTGTAAATTGCCTTAGGTAAGATGAATATCTTCACAATGTTGATTCTTCCAATCAATGAGCATGGGATATTTTTCCACTTGTTTGTGTCATCTTTGATTTCTTTGAGCAGAGTTTTGTAGTTTTCATTATAAAGGTTTTTCTCATCTCTGGTTAGGAAGATGCCAAGGTATTTCTTTTTTTTTTTTGCTCGTGCGGCTATTGTGAATGAGATTGTGCTTTTTATTTGGGTTTCTGTTTGTTTATCATTGGTGTGAAGAAATGCGTTTGTCTTTTGCACATTTATTTTATATGATGAGACTTTGCCAAAGTCATTTATCAGTCCTTTATCTGCCAAAGGAGGCTATTAGCAGATTCTCTTGGGTTTTCAAGATACACGATCATGTCGTCTGCAAAGACAGATAACTTTAATTTCTCTTTTCCTATTTGGATACCCCTGATTGCTTTCTCTTTTCTGTTTTTCTAGCCAGAACTTCCAATACTATATTGAACAGGAGGGGGGAGAGTGGGCATCCTTGTCTTGTTCCAGTTTTCAGGAGAAATTGTTCCAATTTTTGTCTGTTTAGGAGAATGTTAGCTGTGGATTTCTCGTAGATAGCTTTTACTATTTTGAGGTATGTTCCATGTATGCCTAGATGTTCAAGGGTTTTTATCAAGAAGGGGTGCTGGATTTTATCAAAAGCTTTTTCTGCATCTAATGATATAATCATCTTTGTTCTGACGTCTGTTGATGTATTTAATTACATTTATTGTCTTGTGAGATTATGACAGTTTTAACTCTTATAAGAGTACTTAGTACATTTATCAATTTTAAGCTCTTTATTTTGAATAATTCTAGATATACATGTGGCTGTAAAAAATACAGAAAATCTCGTACACTATTCACCAAGTTTTTTCCAGTGGTAACACCTTATATAGCTATATTACAACCAGAAAATTGTTATGAAAAATTCCATTGACATTATTCAAATTTCACCAGTTTTCATATGTGTGTTCATTTATGTATTTACTCTATGGAAGTTTATCACATTTGTAGATTCATGTGACTATGACTATCACCATAGTCAATATACAGAAGAGTTTCATCCCAGAGATATACACAGGCTATCATGAGGTAATATCAACAATAGTCACCATCTTCTCTCCCCATCACTCTAATACCTAGAAGCCAATAATCTGTTCTTTATTGCTACACTTCTGTCATTTCAGTAATTTTATATAAATGGAAACATAATATGTAACATTCTGGTACTGAATTTCTTACTCAGTACAGTACATCCAAGTTGTTGCATACAGTGAGATTTTTTTCTTTTCTGGCTTAGCTTTCATTTTTAATTATTATGGGTACATAACAGTTGTACATACTTGCAGGGCACATGTGATGCTTTGATACAAACATACAATGTGTAATAATCAGATCAGAGTAATTAGAGTACTTATTGCCTCAAGCATCTATCATTTCCTTGTGTCAGGAACATTCCAATTCTATTTTAGTTATTTTTAAACATATAATAAATTTTTGTTAGTTATAACTGTCATAATGTGCTACCAAATACTAACTCTTATTCATTCTTCAAACAATAGGCTCATTTTTGGACCTATTAATTACCCCTTTTTTATCACCCTCCACTCCACCTCCTGCTACCCTTCCCATCTTCTGGTTACTGTTTTCTTACCATGAGTTCAATTTTTTAGCTTCCACATATGAGTGAGAATATACAATATTTACCTTTTAGTGTACAGCCTATTTCACTTAAATTGTCCTCTGGTTTCATCCATGTTATTGCAGATGCCAGGATCCCATTCTCTTTTTATGGATGAATAGTATTCCATCATGTATCTATACAACATTTTCTTTATCCATTCTTCCACTGTTGGACACTTAGGTTAACTCCATATCTTGGCTACTACATGTTTTCCTAGAAACTCTACCTAACATATTTCTGTTTACTGTTTTTATTCAAAACTGTGTTACATAGCATGGTAGGCAGTATAATGCCCTTTCAAAGATTTCCATGGCCTAATCCCTGGAACCTATGAATATGTTAAGCTATATAGAAAAAAGGAATTAAAGTTGTAGGTGGAAATGAGTTTGTTAATCACCTTCCCTTAAAATAGAGGTTTTCTTGGATTATCTGTGTGAGCCAGATATAATCACAAGAATGATTACAATTTAGCTATGGAAGAGAGGACATAAAAGTCAGGGTCCCACTGCTGGGTTTACATTCAAAAGAAAAGAAATGAGTATATATATTAAGATTTTGTGCCTTTTTATTGGAGAATAGTATTATAATATATGGATGTACCATTGTTTGTTTAATCTTTCACTCATTGAAGGATATTTTAGTTGTTTACAGTTTGGGCCTATTTTAAAGAAAGGCCATCCATGTACATGTTTTTTCTGAAAATAGTTTTTTTATTACTTGAGAATAAATGCCCTGCAAGTATAAGTGTATATTAATTTTCCAGGATGACTGCATAATTTTATTTCCTTATCAATATGAGAGTACCAGTTTTAATGAAATTTCACAAAAATTTGTTTATTTATATATTATTTATAATTGTGTATGATAATATTTCACTATGATTTTATTTTCATTTCCTCATGGTTTGAGACATTGCACATGCTATCATATCCTTGTTTGTCATCAATATGTACCATTCAGTGAAATGGCTGTTCCTGTATTTTTCCCATTTTCTTACTACATAAATTTTGAGAGTCTTTTTTATAATATGGATATCATTTTTTTTTGTCAAATGTGACTTGTGAATAATTTCTCCCAGTATATAGCCTATTTTTGTCTCTTCTTCAAAAATTATTTTGTTGAGTTTTAAATTTGATAATTCAATTATCATTTATTTATCTGGAACATTAACTTTGTGCTAATCCTAAAATCAACCACTTGATGTTTGGCCCCAGAGCTTTTTTTCCTTTTTCTCTAAATGTTTTATAGTTTTATTTTTTATTTTTTATTTTACACTTCTGATTATTACCTTAGCTGAAATAAAATTGTATAAGATGTGAGGTTAAGTTTGTGGCTTATATTTTTGCTGTTGTATATCCCAATATTCCAGTACTATTTGTTTAAAAGATTTAAAACCTTTTCAAAATTCATCAATACTTTGGAAGTCAGCATTGCTAATTGCTTAAAGTCAAGAGTTTGAAACTCCTGTCTCTACAAAATAAATAAATACATGAATGAATAAATAAATAAAATAGCCAGTCACCTGTAGTTCTAGCTACTCAGGAAGCTGAGGTGAGATTACTTGAAGTTTGAAGGCTTTTTGAGGTGACAATGAGCCATGATAGTGCCACTGTACTCCAGCATAGGTGACAGAGCAAAGACTTGTCTTTCAAAATAATAATAAAAAAAAACATAATTTTTAAAAGTTTTATAGCCTATGTTTTGGTCTAGTTTGTTTCATTGATCTAAATGTTTATCCCTCTGTCACAACCACACTGCCTTGATTGCAACAACCATTAAACCTGTTACGTCCTTTAAATTTCATGAGCAGGATGATTCCATGCACTTTATTTCTTTTTATTCTGAAAATTGTTTAACCATTCTGGGTCCTCTGCTGTTCTATAAAAATTTTATTATAAATTTATCTATGACAAAAAAATAAAGGGAAAATTGCTAACATTTTGATAAAAGTTACATTTAGCTTATAGATCAATTTGAAGAGATTGGACATCTTTACTACATTGAGTATTCCAATCCATAAACAAGGTGTGTTTCTGCATATATTTAGGTCTTTTGTTTGTAAAATTTTTATAACTGATACAAATAATTGTACATATTTATGGGATATAATGGGGTGTTTTAATGCATGTATATATAGTGCAAAGATAAAATCTGGGTAATTACCATATGCATCGCTTTAAATATTTATCATTTCCTTGTGATGACATTTAAAATTTTTTAGATACTACAAAATACACACTACATTATAATTTGCTATAGTCATTTTCCTGTGTAAGAAAACACCAAAATTTACTTTTCCTGCCTAACTGTAACTTTATACCCATTGGCAAAACTCTCCTGCTTCCCCTCCCCAACACAATCCTGTATTATTTTAAGAATGTGAGAACCACTACTCTACTCATGACTTCTATGAAATTAACTTTTTAAGATTCCACATATGAGTAAGATCATACTGGTTTTATCTTTTTATATCTGGCTTATTTTACTTAACATAATGTCCAGGTTTATTCCATGTTCCTGAAAATAGCAAAATTTCATTCAGTTTTATGGCAAACTGGTGTGTGTGTGTGTGTGTGTGTGTGTGTGTGTGTGTGTATGTGTGTGTTTGTGTGTGTGTTTATGTGTGCATGTTATGTGTGCATATAATGCATGCATATATGTGTATGCATGTGTATGTGTGCATATAACATGTATATGTATGTACGTATATATGTATGTGTATGTATACATGTGTGTATGTGTGTTTGTATACAATATATATGTGTGTATATATATAATTTTTTGCTTTATCCATTTATCTGCAGATGAGGATTTAGGTTGACTCCATATCTTAACTATTTTGAATAATGCTGTGATGAACAAGGGTTTTTATGCTCAACATATTGGTTTCATTTCCTTTAGATATATACCAAGTAATGAAATTGTCAAATATATAGGTCTTATTTAATTTCTTTTATCAAAATTTTGTAAATTTGAACTTGAAGGTCTTTTATATATTTTGTCCAGTTGTAATTACTTAATTTTCTTTGAAGTGACTATAATGAAGTGACTATATTGTCTACTAATTTCAGTTTCCATTCAACTGTCTGTCCTTCAAAATTATATTTTAAAGAAATTGAAAAATAAGTACTTTATTGCAATTTTTATTATATTATACTTATCCTATGTTTTAAAATTTAAATTTCAATCATGCACCATTGTCTGTAGGCATAAGTAATTTCCTTTAACAATTTTGAATTGCAGACCTTTAGTTAATTTCTCAAAACTGGGGAGACTCCTGAAGATGGTGATGGCATAGGTGGATCCGTGAGACTCTCCAAACATTTGCATCATACCGCACACCTATCAGAGCCTCCACTTCGGTTCCCAGAGTGATGTCGTTAAACAGGAGACAAAGCCCCTCCCCTATGCTGAACAGAGACAAGTCACAGATCTCCCAGGCAACAGGCTAGCTGCCTGCAACAAAAACAGAGGGGAAAGGCTGGAGATTAGGGCTCAAGGGACTTTAGCCACTAAGAGATGACAGAAAAATCTACACAAATGAAGAAAAACCAGAAGAAGAATATGGGTCTCTCCTAGACTCCTGGGAGGGCAGACACTGAGAAAACTGACTTTGGAATGCAAACAATGAAGAGACCCCAGAATGACTGGTCTCAAACTACAAACCTAGATATCAAGACATTAATGGAGAGATGAAAAAGAATTGAGGAGATTCAAGAAGAAAGTAGAAAGGAGCTGATAGCTGAGATAACAGTAATAAAGATTACCGTGAATGAAATAAATAACAAACTGATAAGCATGGAAAGCAGAATTACCCAAGCAGAAGAAAGAATCTCAGAGCTTGAGAACCAAAATATAGAACTAACCCAAACTTTCAAAAACACAGAAAACAAGCTCAAAAAGACAAAAAAAACCTTCAAGAGATTGAGCAATTACTTCAACAGATAGAACCTAAGAGTAATTGGTCTTCCTGAGGCAGAAAGAGAGACAGAGACCACACTGGAACAAACATTCCATGAGATCATTCAAGAAAACTACCCTTATCTAATCAATGATGCAAAAATTCAAACACAAGAGATTCAGAGAACACCAGCAAGACAACAAATGAGAAAACCAACTCCTAGGCACATAATAATTTGCCTAAACAAAGTAGGCATAAAAGAAAAAATCCTAAAGACAGCATAGGAAAAGGTCAGATCACCTACCAGGGAAAACCAATTAGAACCCTGAAGGGTAGAAGAGCTTGGAGCCCTATCTTCAAAGTCTGAAAAGATAAACAATTTCAACCAAGAATAACCTACCCAGCCAGAATAAGCTTCATCAGCGAGGGAGAATTAAAATCTTTCCCAGATATCCAATCCCTAAGAACTTACGCTGCCATCAAACCACCTCTACGTGAAACACTCAAGAAAATACTAAACACAAAAGAAAAGGAAGGAAAAAAAGGAACAATGTTCTTCACAAGAGTACAGGAAAAAGAATAAAATACACATGAACCAACCCCAAAAACAAAAGAAAGATAATAAACCAAGTGGAAGAACAACTCTATAAGAAGTCTATGATAGGGACGAACTCTCACATTTCAATAATTAGCCTGAATGTGAATGGACTAAACGCACCACTGAAAAGATATAGAATGGCAAAATGGATAAAATATCACCAGGCAACAATATACTGCCTTCAAGAGACCCATCTCACTAGAAAGAACATGCACAGACTCAAAGTAAGAATATGGAAACAAATTTTCAGGTGAATGGAGCACAAAAGAAAGGAGGAGTCACGATCCTAATTTTAGACAAAATACCATTTAAGCTATCAAAAATTAAAAAAGATACAGAGGGCCACTACATAATGATAAAAGGTTCACTCCATCAGCAAGAAATATCTATCCTAAACATATATGCACCTAACATAGGTGCATCAACTTTTATAAAGCAACTCCTAGGAAAACTAAAGAAAGATATTGACTCTAACACCATCATAAGTGGGGACTTTAATGCCCCATTCACAACCCTTGACAGACCACCGGGACAAAAAATCAGCATTGCAATCCAGAACTTCAATGTGATTCTGGACCAAATGGACTTAATTGATACCTACAGAACATTCCATTCAAAGACCAGAGAATACACATTCTACTCATCACCACATGGAATGTATTCCAAGATTGACCACATAATTGTCCATAAATCAAACATAAGCAAATTAAAAAGTTCTGAAATTCTACCATGCACCTTCTCGGACCACAGTGGAATAAAAATAAACATTAACACCAAAACCCACAAAGACATAGACACTAAACAGCATGATGCTAAACAACTCCTGGGTCAATGATAAAATCAAAACAGATCAAAAGATACCTGGAAACAAATGAAAATGAAGAAACGTCTTACCAAAATCTCTGGGGCACCTTAAAAGCTGTAGTAAGAAGGGAAGGGAATTTATATCCCTACAAACACACATGAAGAAAATGGAAAGAGCACAAATTAATAGCCTAACAAGCCACCTAAGGAAGCTGGAAAAGCAAGACCCAAAAACCCTAATTTCAGCAGAAGAATCCAGATCACCAAAATAAAATCCCAAATCCAGGACATAGAAGAAAAAAAAGACACTAAAAAAATCAATGAAACAAAAAGCTTGTTCTTTGAAAGGATAAACAAGATCGATGGTCCCCTAGCTAGACTGACTAAGAAAAAGAAAGAAAAAACCCAAATAAGCACAATCAGAAACACAAAAGATGAAGTCACATCTGACCCTGAAGAAATACAGAAGATCATGAGAGATTACTATGTACACTTGTATGGAAATAAACTTGAAACCTCAAGGAAATGGAGGACTTTCTGTCATCACACAACCTACCTAGGTAGAAACAAGAAGATATTGAGACCCTAAATAGACCAATAACAATCAAGGAAATTGACTATGTAATAAGAAAACTACCTACAAAAAAAGCCCAGGACCAGATGGCTTTCCAGCAGAATTCTACAAGACATTTAAGGAGGAACTGATTCCAATCCTACTGAAGCTATTTCAGGTGATTGAGAAAGATAGAACCCTCCCCAAATAATTTTATGAAGCTAACATCACAGTGATACCCAAGCCAGGTAAAGGTCCAACAAAAAAATAGAACTACAGGCCAATACCTTTGATGAACATAGATGTTAAAATTCTCAACAAGATCCTAACAAACTGGATTCCACAACACATCTCAAAAATCATCTATCATGACCAAGTAGGGATGCAAGACTGGTTCAACATTCATACCTGGGATGTAAGGTTGGTTCAACATTCATAAAACTATAAATGTAATTAAATGCATCAACAGATGTCAAAATAAAAACTGCATGATTATATAGTTAGATGCAGAAAAAGCTTTTGATAAAATCTAGCACCCCTTCTTGATTAAAACCCTCGAACATCTAGGCATACAGGGAACATACCTCAAAGTAGTAAAAGTCATCTATGAGAAACCCACAGCCAGCATACTCCTACACGAACAAAAATTGGAACCATTTCCCCTGAGAACTGGAACAAGACAAGGATGCTCACTCTCACCCCTCCTGTTCAATATAGTATTGGAAGTCCTGGCTAGAGCAATCAGAGAAGAAAAGGCAGTCAGGGGTATCCAAATAAGAAAAGAGGAAATCAAATTATCTCTCTTTGTAGGTGACATGATTGTGTACCTTGAAAACCCAAGAGAATTTGTCATAAACCTCCTTACACTGATAAAGGCCTTCGGCAAAGTCTCAGGATATAAAATAAATGTGCAAAAGACAATCGTATTTCTTTACAGCAATAATAAACAAACAGAAACTCGAATAAGAAGCACAATTCCATTCAAATTAGCCACAGAAAAAAAGAAATACCTTGGTATCATCTTAACCAGAGACGTGAAAGACCTTTACAATGAAAACTACAAAATTCTGCTCAAAGAAATCAAAGATGACACAAACAAGTGGAAAAATATCCCATGCTCATGAATTGGAAGAATCAACATTGTGAAGATGTCCATCTTTCCTAAGGCAATCTACAGATTCAATGCAATACCTATCAAATTATCAGCAACATTCTTCTCAGACCTAGAAAAAACAACACAGGAATGCATATGGAAACACAAACGACCAAGAATAGCCAGAACGATCCTCAGCAAAAAAAAAAAAAAAAATGAAAAAACAAAGCAAGTAGTATCACATTACCAGACTTCAAACTTTACTATAAAGCTACAATCATCAAAACAGCTTGGTATTGGTACAGGAACAGGCATATAGATCAATGGAATAGAATTGAGATTCCAGAAGCAAAACCTCAATTTCTCAACCAACTCATCTTTGACAAAGCCTCCACCACCTACCACTGGGGAAAGGAGAACCTATTCAGTAAATGGTTCAGGGAAAACTGGCTGACCACATGCAGAAGATTGAAACAGGACCCCTATCTATCCCCATACACAAAAATTAACTCCAAATGGATCAGAGACCTAAATGTAAAACCTCAAACCATAAGAACCTTAGAAAATGAGGACATACCCTCATGAAAAGTGGAACTGGCATCCAATTCCTGAATAAAACTCGAAACCCACAGGCCATAAGGGATAAGATAGGCAAGTGGGACCTCATTAAACTGACAAGCTTCTGCAAAGCCAAAGAAACCATCAAGAGAGCAGGGAGACAGCCTACAGACTGGGAAAAAATATTTGGCAATTCCAGGTCTGACAAAGGCTTAACATCTTGGATCTACAAGGAACTCAATCGTGCTGAAAAATAAAAAATAAAAAATAAAAAAAAACAACCCCATTATAAAATGGGCAAAAGATATGAACAGATACTGCACAAAGAAAGACATCCGAGCAGCCAAAAGACACATGAAGAAATGCTCATCCTCACTAATCATCAGGGAGATGCAAATCAAAACCACACTGAGATACCTACCACCTAACTCCAGTCAGAATGGCAATTATCAATAACTCAGAAAATAATAGTTGTTGCAGAGGATGTGGTGAAAAGGGAACACTCCTACACTGTTGGTGGGAGTGTAAACTAGTGCAA
>NW_007066344.1:208400-218446 GCF_000164805.1 Carlito syrichta | reverse complement strand
ATGGCGCTAGAGTCTATAATACTGAGTGACCTCTCACAGAAACAAAGATCTGAGTATCACATATTCTCACTCATATAGTGGACCTTGATCATCCAACGCACTATCATAAGAAAATGACTGACAGTGGTAGGAAACTATGCGGGGGGGAATGGGACTAATGGTAGTAAACATCTGTCTGTGGATGGGGAGACACCTGTTATCAAGAAGGGGACCTGAATGAAGCATATTTGTGTACCTAACCCTTAACTGTACCCCACAATATCAAAATAAAAAAATATTGATTAAAAAAAATTTCTCAAAACTTGTGTGTATCTAAAAATGTCTTTATAAATTTTGAAATATGTTTTTCAATAGCTATAATATCTTTTTTAAAGAACTTTTTATCTTTTTCCTTTTCTTTCTCCTCCTTATGATCTATTTTCACCACTGAAATTATATTCATTTTGGCCTTTATTTTTTTATAATAAATCTGTGGTCATTTGTTTTCTAGTTTTATATATGTACTGTTTTTTGTTTTGTTGTTTTATTTTCTCCTAACTGTTTTTGGGAATACTTCTTTACATTTGCTTTCAACAATTTGATTGTAAAATGCTCTCGAGTACTTACTTTGTTTTTATCTGGTTTAGGGTTCATTGAGCTTCTTACATTTATGAATTACTATTTTTCAAAGTGTTTGAATATGTTTATATCACTATCTGTAGATTTATACCTCATTCTTATGTACTTTTCCATCTGGGACCATAATTACACCCGATTTTTATTAAATATTACTATGTGCACCACGGAATCTCTCCATATATTTTTTTTGTCTTTTATATTCTCACAGTGTACAAGTAGAAAATGTCTACAAGCACAAAAATAATTGTATCATCACTATACTAGAAAATTAATAGAATAAATATTATACAAGGTCTACTTATACATATAAAAATTTATTTATTATAATAAATAAGAAAAGAATGACAAAAAAGTAGACTGCAAATGGATATTGACAAAATCCCCAGAAAACAGTAAGTATAACATAAAATTAAATGAGTGAACTATGATTACATATATTTGGCACTAAAAATAGCAACACTAAGTTATTAAAAGAAACATGGGTAAAGTGAAAGAATTAAAAGAAGATTAAGATAATGGTTTTGGCATATGCCTGAATGTTTGAATATGAGATCCTGCCAATGATTTGTTTTAAGAAAATATGGATGTATGAGAAACTAAATCGAAGTACTTCTATTTTCTTAACTGAATTTAAGCGATTTTTTATTGGAAAGATTGGTGTTTGATCTTCAATAAATTGATTTCAGTCATTTTACAATATTTTCTACTTTGTGGCTGGGAAAATCATGCCAGAATCATGTGATGGCTTTCAATAAAATAAGTATTCAATATATTTTCATCTTTTTACTTATTTAAATAAGCAAAATGTGAGTGAAAGAAATGGTAACTACAAATATAGTCAGGTATTAGAATGGATAATTGAGAAAGGATTTTACATATTCAGCATTGACAATTTTAAAAGTATGGTGAGAAAATTTCAACTCGATTGTGCTCTTTGAAAGTCTAGGCTTTTATATTTAGCAGCAATAGGATTGTATTCTTGAATAAAGAATTTTTTTAAGAATATAATTTCCTCTACTAAAGAATACTTTGCTGAACAGCATTTAACAAGAACAAGAATTTTGACTGATCTAATTAAAGCTATAATAATCCAGTCACACTTCTCAAACAGTGCCCCTCATTAGCCTTTCAGGTAGTTTCCTTTGCAGTATAGCCAGCCACGGCTAGTTCTGGGTTAAGGAAAATTAGATTCATTATGACAGTGATGACAAATTATCTTCTGCTAGAATTGTTTAACACAATGGTCAAAAGAGAAGAAACTAAACAAAAGAAAGGAATTGCATGAGAATGAATAAAGAATAAAATTGTATATTTAAAAACCAAAGCAATAGAGGAACTTTTAAAAATGGAATAACAAGCTAACAATAGGCAAAATGGAAAAAATTATCATTAGAGGTTACTAATTTCTAATTTATTTTATGATGATATGTAGCATATTCCAGTCCTTAGGAGCCCTAAACATAGTTAGGAAAAGCAATTTATGAAAAATAAAAGGGAACACTTCGTTTTAAAATAACTATATTCACTAATGAACCATTAATTTTTATTTGACAAAAGTTGATAGCTGTTGGTATAGGTTAAAAGTTCAATTTGACCCAGCACTTGATTTGTTCAAAGATAAACTTCATTAAGTATTACATAAGTACATCCTGATCTTCCCATGATTTATTTTGCCAATATCAAAATCTCAAAAGGGATTTTAATAGTTTTTGACATTTCTGTGCTATTCATGCACTAATGATTTTGTTAAATCCAGTTTAGAATAAGATCATCCCAGGCACACTTAATATAAAATGGATTTGAACTGATATTTGGATTTAGTGCAAAGCAATATTATTGTGTATTAGGTAGAATTGTTCAAATTATTAATCTGACACATTTTGTAATGTTTCTAAGGTCACTTGTAAACTGAACACTTCCAATACTATTGCTTTTACTGACAAATTGTCTATGAATTTTCTAAAATTTATTTGAAATTCAAATTTCATTTGACATTCATAAAAATAGTGTGATATAGATTGTACGAATGCGATTGTATCTACAGCGAATTTAAGAACACTATATCTTTGAGGTGAAACAAATTTCTGATATACTCCTATTTTTTAGTAATATAGCAAATATTTAGGCTACCTATAATGAATATAATCCTCATGTTTTTAAAAGTATGAAATGTATAATAAAGTATAATATATGTACATATGTATCATGTGGAATATGGAGAGCAATAAAGAGGAACACATTTGCTCTTCCACAGAGATATTGAATTTCAGGAAACAATACAAAACTAGCAAAATTTTGGTCTTGTATTAGCCATTATTTTTAAGCTAAATTTCATAGCTCAATATTTTCCTTTTTAGTCCACAATTTTGACTTGGTAAACTTAAAAGCAGGCCCATGTATTGTAATGTTTCTTATTATCAAAGTAATGGTATTTGTAAATGGCAATTTTATTATTTATTCAATAAATATTATTGTAAGTATTGAATTAAAAAGTTATGAGATTTATAGAAGAAGATGAAAATATATATGAGTGGATTTTCAAAAGAGTCAGAAAAATAAATTATGTACCTATAAACATTAAAATCAAACTCTATGTGTTGTATGAGAATTTAAAATAAGGTAAATGTATGTAAATTGTAAATATAATGTTTTTATAATAAAAGTATTTATGGAATATATTTTTCCATATGCCTTAGAAGGGTGGATGGGTTTTAAACATATGGAAGAATGTGTGGATTTTAAACATGTGAAAAAATGTAGTTATGTCTGAGATAGTAGAAGAGAAAAAAACAAAAAATAAAAATTTTTAAAATTTGAGGTCACATTTAGAGAGAGAGAAAAATGGGACTAGTGGGTGTTATTCAAAGATAGTATTGGAGAGATGGAACAGTACTAGAATACAGGTGGGAGTAAATGGTGGATAAATGGCTTAGGCTTTATATTGAAGACTTTATTTAGGAGAATTGCATGGCAACAGTGTAAAAGTGTTCCCCTTTCCCCCGTCCTCTCCAGTATCTGTTGTTTTTTGAGTTATTGAGGATGGCGATACTGACTTGAGCTAGGTGGTATCTCACTATGATTTTAATTTGCATTTCTTTGATCACTACTGAGGCTGAGCATTTTTTTCATGTATCTGTTGACTTCTCATATGCTTCTGGTCCAGGGTTTTTTTTGTTTTGTTTTGTTTTGTTTTGTAGGTAGTTTTCTTATGACGTAGTCGATTTCCTGGGTTGTTATTGGTTTATTTAGGGTCTCGATTTCTTCTTGTTTCAACCTGGTAAAGTTGTAACAAAGTCCTCCATTTCATTTAGGTTTTTGAGTTTGTTTCCATACAGGTGTACATAGTAATCTCTGATGATCTTTTGTATTTCTTTAGAGTTACTTGTGACTTCATCTTTTGCATTTCTGATTGTATTTATTTGGACTATATTTCTATTTTGCTTGGTCAGTCTAGCTAGGGGTCCATCAATCTTGTTTATCCTTTCTAATAACCAGGTTTTATTTGATTGGTTTTTTTCCTATTATATTCTTGTCTTCTAGGTCCCAAATTTGGGCTTTTATTTTGGTTATCTGGATTCTCCTGCTGAAGTTAGGGTTTTGGTGGTCTTCCTTTTCCAGCTTCCTTAGGTGATTTTTTAGGCTGTTAACTTGTGATCTTTCCATTTTCTTTATGTGTATTCATAGAGATATGAATTTCCCTCTTGGAACTGATTTCATGGCATATCAGAGATCTTGAAAACATGTTTCTTCATTTTCATTTGTTTCCAGGAATCTCTTCATTTCTGTTTTAACTTCTGTGTTGACCCAGGAGTTCTTCAGCATGATGCTGTTTAGTGCCTGTCTTTGTGGGTTTGGGAGGAACTTTGTTGGTGTTGATATTTATTTTTATATCACTGTGATATGAGAAGATGCATGACAGTATTTCAATTTTATGAAATTTTTTAATTCTTGACTCATGGCCAAGGATGTGGGCAATCTTAGAGTAAGATCCATGTAGGGCTGAGCACAATGTGTATTCCGTAGTTGTTGGGTGGAGTGTTCCATAGGTATCTATTAATTCCATGTGATCAAGCATCACATTGAGGTTCCAGATCTCTGTTGATTTTTTGCTTTGAATTTCTGTCTAGGGTTGTTAGTGGGGTTTTATGTCCCCAAGTATGACAGTGTTAGAGTTATTTTCTTTTTTTTAGTTTACCTAGAAGTTGCTTTATGAAAGTTGGTGCTCCTATACCCATTGCATATATGTTTAGGATGGATATTTCCTGTTGATGGACTGAATCTTTTGTCATTATATACTAACCTTCCATATCTTTTTAAATTTTTGATAGTTTAAAGGGTATTTTGTCTGATATTAAGATCACAACTTCTACTTTATTTTGTGTTCTGTTCATCTGAAAATTTATTTCCTCTTACTTTGAGTCTGTGAGTGTCCTTTCTAATAAGATGTATCTCTTGGAGACGACATATTGCTGCATCATGATATTTTATCCAATTTGCCATTCCTTGTCTTTCCAGTGATGCATTTAGTCCATTCACGTTCAGATTAATTGTTGAGATGTGAGAGTTTATCCCTCTCATGAGGTTATTATAGAGTTTGTGGCTGCTGCTGCTGTTGATTCTTTGTTTATTTGTTTGTTGTCTTTCTTGTGATTTTTTTAGTTGATTTATGTGTATTTTCAGTATTTTTTCTGGGAAAATATACAGTAATTTTTGGGAAGGGAATTGTTGTTATTTTTTTCCTCACTTCTGTGTTTAATACTTTCTTAAGTGTTTCTTATAGAGCTGGTCTGGAGACAGCATAAACTCTTAGGAATTGAATGTCTGATAAGAATTTTAATTATCTATTGCTGTTAAAACTTAGCTTAGCTGGGTAGGCAATTATTGGTTGAAATTGTTTATCTTTGAGAATTTTGAATATTGGACTCCAATCTCTCCTAGTCTGAAGTGTTTTTGTAGATAAGTCTGCTTCTATTTTAATTGGTCTTTCCCGGTAGGTAGTCTGACCTTTCTCTCTTGCTGTCATTAGTATTTTTTCTTATATACTTACTTTGTGTACTCAAATTACTATGTGCCTAGGAGTTGGTCTTCTCATTTGTTGTCTTGCAGGCATTCCCTGACTCTATTATGTTTGGTCATGTCTCTGATGAGATAAGGGAAGTTTCTTGGATAATTTCATAAAATGTTCCAGGGTGGTTTCTATCTCTCTATGTGCCTCAGGAATTCCAAATAATCTTAGGCTCAGCCTCTTGATATAATCGCTCATCTCTTGCAGACTTTGTTCTATATTTTTAAGCTTCTTTTCTATGTTCTTAACAGTTTGGTTAATTCCCCATTTTGACCCTCAAGCTCTGAGATTCTTTCTTCTGCTTGATTAATTCTGCTGTCTATGCTTATCAGTTTCTTATTTATTTCATTCACTGTATTCTTTATTGCTGTTATGTCAGTTATCAACTCCTTCATTCTTTCCTCTTGTCTGTCCTCATTTTTATTTATTCTATTAATATCATGATATTTGGGATTGTGGTTTGAGACCTTCATTCTGGGGATTCTTTATTGTTTGAGTTCTGAAGTCTGTATTCTTAGGATCTGTATGATATCCATATTCTTCCATTGGCTTTTCTTCATTTGTGTAGGTTTCCTTCCCTCCTTTTTTATTTTAAATCTCTTTAATTCTGTTGTTCAGGGATGGGAGGATAGCTTTTACTTCTGTTTGCTCAGTCTCCTATTCTTCCTTATTTAGATCTTCTGACTTTGTTCAATTTTGAAGCTGGACTCTTGGTAGGAAGTTGTGTTTTTTTTTTCAGTTTTGAGATTTAATTAAGGGGGAGCTGTGATTCAGCAGCATTTGCAGATCCCAGTATACACTGACAGGTGTATGGGCTCCCTGGAACCCACTTCCCAGTGCCTTATAATCTGTCCTAGAAAAGTAAAATGAGATGAGAAAAAAGAAAAGAATGGAAAAAGAAAGGATGAAGATTAAAGGAAGGTGGAGAGAGTGAAGAAAAAGAGGGAAAACAGACAGACATATGAACTAATGAATAAACAGAGAAGCAGGCAAAAAAAACCCCACAAAAAAACAGAAAAAAGCATACAGACAATCATACAAATGGAAAAACCCTGTTGATGTACTTGCCCTCAAAAACAGCCACACACAAACAGAAAATCTAAAAATAAATAAATAAATAAAATAACAGAAACAAACCAAGTATGAAAATATAAACAAAACAAAAAAGGGGGGGAACTAAAACTAAAACAAAAAATAAGCAAACAAACAAAAAACTTGCTCTGTGGCTGTTTCTGTAACTCCAGATCCCTTTTGGCTGCCACCACTGCATTAAGGAGCAGCTCCAGTCTCCATCCTGTCCCCTCTGCTCTCATCACAGATTGATAGGGATGTTCTCAGCATGAGTGAGATGCCCCATGGACTACTGTGGAAGGAAGATGGATCCCATTCAGACTCACACACCTCATCTGCTGCTGCTGCTGCTGTCAAGTCGTCCACTCTGGTTTGTCTATGCCTGTTCCAGCCTGGGGGACAGGCATCTATCTCTCTGAATCTGATGAGGGGATAGCTTCTGGGTCCCAGTTTGGAGGCTGGACAAAGCTGGGCAGGGCAATGCAGGTTTCTGCTCAGGCCCAGGACAGAGAAGATGGCGCCAGTCAGTTTCTCCTCACCAGCGGCAGGACACCATTCTGGATTGCCATGCCCTGCCTTCTCCACAGTTTCTGAGACTCAGCCCGGTCTGTTGACACAGATGATGGCATGGGCCCAGTGCCAGGTGGTGAAGAGCAGCTGTTCTCTGCTGCCTCCTCTGAAGAGAGCCCTAAGACCAGCAGACAATCTTGTGTGCTGGGGACTCCAATCTCCAAAAACCACTTTTAAAGTGAGATACCATGAAATCTTTTTTGAATCTTACCCCATGTCAATGGATTGTAACTTGCTGGGGTTGGGATTGAAAAGCCAAAAATAAGACTCCTAAGACCATACTCAAACATTGGCTTTTATTTTTGCAGTAGGGGAGGCAATATGTTCTTAGCAAATAAGTGTAATCAAAATATGGGGAACCCAGGACCAGGTCCTAAAAATAATAGAATACATTATAAACTTGGGAAATAAAAGACACTACCTATAGCTTGAGTGTCGGCTGCCAGGTCAATGATCAGGGATAGTCGTATAAGCAAATCTGGAAAATTTGGATACTTTTAAGACATGGTAAGGAATTTGATCTGTAACCTAAGACAAGGAGAAGGTTTTGTTTTTGTTTTTTTTGATTTGAAATGGGAAAATAGCATGACTAAATTTGGAGATTTGGAAAAGCTATGTTCTAGGCATACTCATTTTAAGATACTGGTAGGATATTGAGAAAGAAATATCTTTCAGGCATTTAACAAAAAGATAAAAACAGTTTTTGTATGTGGATTTGCTTTTTTAGAAAATGTTTCAGATACTTTCCATGTGGTTCAGGTGATACTTATTGACCTGTGAAGTGGATAATGTAGACAAAGGGTAGCCACAGGTATACAAGATTTTACTCAGTTCTTGCCACCCTAGCACTGTCGCAAGAACTGACATAACCAAATACAAAACAAAACATGACACATGGAACCAGGATTCTTTTACATTAAGAATGTGGTACAATTTTTCACTGGTTTTTCAAAGTCAGACACCATAAACCTGATAGTCAACTGGCAGTTTTATTTATGAATGCATTGGTAGACACTGTCATACCAAAATACAAGGAAGAGCTTACAGAAGAGAAAAATAAACTGATTAAACCATTTGTATCTAATGTGGCTAAAGCCATAAATATACCAAGATTTCTTTTCAATTATATAAGCTAGTTGTTTTATTTTACTTACATCTGACATAGCACTCACATTTAGAAGTCATGGCATTTTGAAAAAAGAGGAAGGTATACTTTTGATAAGGTCATCAATAAAACTGTGAAGTAAAATACTAGAAGATCACTGAGAAAGCAGCCTTGATTAATGATGACAATGAATTTCAAATTGCAAAGATATGCAATATGGCTTATGAGAAAGTCAAGGTAGTGATGCTTTATTTTTAAATAGGGAAATACTTTTTAAAGAGACCTGATGCTAAGCAGCCAGGTAATTAATAAGGCAGACTGAGAACAAAATAATATCAAGGAATTTCTAATGAAAATTTTTTAGCGTATTTATAATCTACAGGAAATTATCCATTGTATATAAAGGGAATGATGATGCCATACAGAAAGTAATTTTATAACTAGACAATAAGTCTTAATTCAAAGGATAAAATGTGATGTATCTGTGAATTTTGCCATAGCATACTCTAAATTATTTATCAAATTTTGTTTTATTATATAAATTTCCCATGAAAGAATAAGCTCACTGACAGAAGTTGTTTGCATATTAGCAGTTCATCTCATACTTTTTATGTAATAAACCTATAATGCTAAACCTATCATGTATTTGTCAATTGTCTACATTTAATTCCAATCATATTTAATAATTTTTGAAATAATGTTTTTTAAAGCAATAGATAGGGTTAGATATTTTCTGAAAAGAAAATTTTGTATTTCTAAGATATAGACATTATTATTGCTTCTAACAAATTAATATATATTTTCATCAATACTCTTATTTTTCATACTTGACCTAAGACAATTTTCATAATAGTGTAAAATAAAACTGTATTCAACCATGGGAACTGATTTTTCTTCTTTAACTAAATTGATTGCTGTAAATAGAGTTGTGTCATGAATAATAAGATAATGCATTTCAATAAATCACAATTTTTAAAAGGTAAACTACAAATTCGAGGCAGAAATTAATTGTTCTCACCTCTTGACTTTTCTAGGTGATCTAAATATTTGTCTTTTTTTTATGTTTAGACTTTCTGTATTTTGAAATTTCGGTGCCTAATGGGATGCATCAGTACTTTTGAATTTTACATATTCAAGATTATCCAGATTGTTCTTTTATTCATATCCATCTGGTCTAGTGATTACAACAACTTCTCTTCAATGTAAACTTCATAACAGCTGTTTCTTTCATCCCTAGGTGTCATTAATATAATGCACACAATAAGAAAAGAGTCTAAAGATTAGTTCAAAGTTTGAGTAGTAATGTGTTTGACTGAAATAAATGAAATAATTCTTAATATGACAAAATTAATTATACTACTTTATAAATTTGAAAACTATATCACTTTTTAAAATAAGTTCTATTCAGATTGACAGTTAATTTAATATTTGGCATATAGAAAAAATATCCAGGGATGAGGGAGAAAAATAATAATTATGTAGGAAAAAAGAATAAAACTGTAGATTTTATTATTGGAGTCGAATAAAAAATAGAATTAAAAAAGGGATTAGGCCGGGCTCGGTGGCTCAGTCTGTAATCCCACGCCTTTGGGAGACTGAGGTGAGTGGATTGCCTGA